>NC_134654.1:11679629-11709629 GCF_030463565.1 Pelecanus crispus | reverse complement strand
TCTGCTTGTCTCCATGAACCACTGAAGGATAACCAATATTGAACAGCAAATGCAATGTTTAGTCTCTGAAACCAGTGGAATACAGTTCCTTCAAGATCAGAAGATGCTGCCTGATGATGTAAGGGATGGGCACGGGAAGCTTTGCGGGCAGGTGAGTTGCTATCCTGGCAACAGCAATGGCTGTGTTTGCAAAAGGAAATAACATGTTAAAAAGTTCTCAGTCCTCAAGATGTTGAAAGCAACATAGCACAAAGTCACCTTAGACCAAAGCCACCTTTGTGCAAAATGCATGCAGAAAGTCAGCTGTTCCCTGGGGAATCCCAGCACTCAAATAGATACTGTGATAAAATGAGAGCCTCTCTGTTTGATACCTATTATACATGTGAACCAAGTTTTCAGCCAGAATGGTTGATCTTTGAAAGGAACTCAAAGGCAGGGATTTTGGAAATGTGTCTTCCAAAGGCCATGGTGACAGCAAAGCTTAGTTACTGGACATCAAGGAGTTAATAAAAGACCTGACCAGCACTCTGCAGTATGTATCAGCTCTCTGAGGAGCCATTCGACACTCTTAGAAGTTTCTGCTGATAAAAATAGAATATCTGAAAATTTGTTTCCAGCTTTGGAAACACAGCCCAGAGGTCAGTGGAGAGGAATGGAGAGAGGGATCATGAGCCAAGGCAACAGGAAACCAGAATGGTGAGAATAATGAGGTAGATCCCATACCATTGCTGAACTACCAGGTAATACCAGAGGCTACTGCAGGCAAAACAGAGGTCCAGAAAGATCTCAAATGACATGAGGAGTCCTGGGTCCCTTTTGCAGTAGAAATCAGGACATAGCAGCTTTTTTCTTGTGGTTCTGAATTGGGAAGGGTCATCTGCTGCTCTATCAGCCTATGCATGCTCTTGGTGATGAGATGCAGCTCTTTGCCCATGGACGATCAGGAAAGAGAAACAAGACCATGGTTGGTCTTACGCTTAACCTGGTATCGTCAGCTGGAGTCTTGCTCTGGACCCCCCAACACATGTCTCAAGCCAGCAGTTCCCTGCGTGCTTTACAGGTAGCAACTGACTCCACAAACTGACAGTTGTTTGAGCTGTTCTGTTCTCCACCCAGGAAAAACCACGCACTGCCATCATACAACAGTCAAGTACAACTAAAAGCACAGTGAATGGACTGAACTACACAGATCAACTCTTTACATTGAAAATAAAGAATGAATAATTGAACATAAAGAACTGGACACAAAGAATATAACTTTTTACATTGCTAAGAAAATAGAAAGAGCCCACTTCAGATAACTCAAGGTACACAAATGTGGCTGTCTACTTAAAAAATAGCTCAGATGAGTGAGACAAATCAGTGACACAAGAAGGCCAACCAGCTCAATACCCTGTTCCCTACAGAGACACATAGCCAGTGTACACCTGGCAAGCATGCCCTCATCCTTCCCTACAATATGCTTTTTGCAGCTCAAGGACTTCTGAGCCGGAGGTGGGGCCTCTGTCTTTTAAAGCTGGGCATGGATCTTTTCCCCATGAATTTGAAAATAGGATAAGGATGATATTTATCCCCTGAATCAAAGAACATATCAAAATCTTTCCAGCCCATAAGTTTCAAAATAGCGATTTACTGGTACCCAAGTGTCTTGCTTACCCTTGGCCACAGTGATGAATTTCACTAATAGCTGAATACTTTTATCAGTGTGTTTTTCTCAGCTAATTTAGTGCTCATGAGATGGTCTTCAGTGACAACCCTGGCAGCTGGCTTCCTCCGCATGTCAGCAAACCCGGCAGCGTCTGCGCTACCTTCTTCACACTGTCCCCAGCACGCATTGAGCCTGACCTGGAGGAACTGTACCTGGGGTGAGAGGCCAGTTCAGTAACCGAGAGTCTCTTCAGCGTTTGGTCTCTCTGCCAGGCCTGTCATCAAGAGCTCCAGCCGCAGCGGTGGCTGCACAATGTGTACACCTGCCTGCAAGAAACTGGGCTGGCACCCAATGGACTCCTTCCATGCAGGTTACTGAACAGGCTCCTTGTGCGGCTACAAACCAGTGACCTACATTACCAATCCCCGGAGCCATCCGAGGCCCCCACAGTTTCTCATTAGTAACAGATTCTTATTTATTTCACATAGTGGCTTCTGCCAATAGACAGTGCACTCCTAATTAAAAGCTGACTCCTTTCATAACCTACAAAGTCCTATTTCCACCTCTGCCCCAACATGCAAAGAAATGTGAGCTTTTCCTGTGGCTGAGCTTGTCCTCCATTTACAGGAAGATTCCACAGACAAAGCAGAAATGCATTTTGGTTTATTTTTTTAAAGACAGCACAAAGCAACAAAGTTTGAA
Organism: Pelecanus crispus; assembly: GCF_030463565.1. NCBI lineage: Eukaryota > Metazoa > Chordata > Aves > Pelecaniformes > Pelecanidae > Pelecanus > Pelecanus crispus. Next base: position 11,707,279 of record NC_134654.1, on the reverse strand, counting down.
GGACATCCAACATTTATGCTGTGTGCCCACTTAATATCACAAGGGACTTCCCACAGCAGCAAAGGGCTTCTTAATAAAGGGTCTCATTGGCCGGCTGGATCAAATCATGTATACACTGATATTTTGCTTCTGGCAATACCTTAAACCCACAGTTAGGCAAGTGTAGAGATTGCAGTGGCCTTGAAACTGTAGCATGGTTTATACATGGTATACACATCTTTGAGGATTTAGAGAAATCTACAAGGGATCTAATGCTTTTCCACCTATTGACATTTACAAAGCAGTTTAAATCATGCATGAGAGGCCTCAGGCACATGTAGTTCACAAAACATAACTCTGTGCTCCCAGGGAATTTAAGCTGACCAACGCTCTTTATTAGAACCGACAGTGAAAGACAGCTATAGCAAAATCTGTACAAGAAATGCAATGCAAAGATGACAGACTTAATGCCAGTGGATATATTATGCAGATTATCCAACTCAAGCCTTGCTTGTTAAATAAGTTTCATGCTTTCCTCACTCCCACTGCCCCTCTTAGGAAATATCCTCCTTGGCTTTATCAAGGGAGTTGTTTCCTAAATTCCTTGATCAATCACCTGCTTTCCAGTACTTCAGACATGCTAAGTTAGCTCTGAAGATAAGATAGCAATGCTTAAAGAGTGGAAAACAGTTAAACCTTTTCACCTAACAGCACAACAGTGCCATGCACATATGAGTTTAATACCTTAAAAACTTAACAGCTATTTTGCTGGTGAAAGAATAGGAGGGATTTTAAGGAATCCATCATCTCTGACAAGTCACCTTGAAGCTGTGAATTCCCAGTCCAATATAATATTTGAATGTATGTTTTTACTATGTACATACAAATGAAGGGCAAAAACCTGAGACCCTTGCCCAAGTTTTGATCAGTCCTTAATTAAATTTTGAGAATCTCTAATATAGCTTGTCTGAGAACCAGGCTTCCTATCCAGAGAAAGAGATTATATGTAATTTGATTGCATCTTAAAGCTTGTGAATGGTACTTAATACATACATGTACAGGAGAGCATTCTGTGCTCTTCATGTGGAAGTATCACTTGTGAAGCTCTTCTGTTGGTCAACTGTTCAAACAAGTATTTTCACTGAGTTCATCCAGGACTAATATGCGTACCTGGTAAAATTTCTTCACTGAAAGGGTTGTCAAGCATTGGAACAGGGTGCCCAGGGAAGTGGTTGAGTTACCATCCCTGGAGGTATTTACTAGCCATGTAGATGTGGTGCTTAGGGGCATGGTTTAGTGGTGGACTTGGCAGTGCTAGGTTAATGGTTGGACTTGATGATCTTAAAGGTCTTTTCCAACCTTAACGATTCTATGATTCTACGATTCTATGTTGTATACAGCAATTTTGTTTTAAGACGTGAATTTCAACCACTAATGGGTACACTGACAGCCTCCTGGAACTGCATGGTCAAACGTCCAACCATGTCAAGATTGTATTTACACACAAATATAAAATTGCAAATATTAAAAAGGCATTTAAATTAAATAAATGAAAGTTTGTGTATAAAATGCATGCAACTATGTACTTACAGATGTACGTATCTATGTATTATATTACATATGTATGTATATATTATACATGTACTTAACATTTGTAAATTATCAGTTACATGTTCACTGAGCAGGAAATAGAAAAATAAAATGTTTCTTTTTTTTAACCGATTGATGGAAATTAGAAGTTTTAAAGAAAGAAACTTAGCCTTGCAGTGACATCTCTGAATTATTACTAGTGGCTTGCCTTAGCAACAAGCTAGGTCACGCTAGGCTTGACCTAATAAAAATAATTTGCTTAATATCACACTTTCAGTACTGGAGAAGTGCTATTGGCAAATTGAAATTACTGACTTTTTTTGTGCAAATAGGAAGCAGAAACAGACGTAGACTAACTACTCTGCTTAAGGGGAAACAAGGGAAGGGAATGTTTTTCACAATACCAGTTTGGTTTTCCTTTAAATCCCTAACTAAAAAAAACAGTGAAAACACCTTCCAAAATGCATTTGGTAAGTATAAGCACAACAAGCTTAATGGGGCCTATTTCCAATCATGCTTTTGTTACTGATTGTAAAACACATGGCAAAGCATAAAGTATGACACCAATGAAGACACAAGAGGCATTTAGCACTCATATGTAGAATCACAGAATAACTCCGCCTCTTCAAAAATTAGACAACATAACAATGAACGTTTCATAAGATTTTGGAGCTTGATTCACTGCTGATGGAAATCAGTAAAAAGGTTATAATTTATTTCAGTGATACTGGATCAGGGCCCTAAACAGAACAGACACCTGCACATTGTAGAGGGAGAGAAGTTAAATCTGTTCAGCTGCTTTGTTCCCAGGTTTTTCTAAAATACCTTTGCCATGGATACTGCAGCTTTCTCACTGGAGAGAGGGTGCACCAGGTCAGAGCTGGGCTCAGCAGGCTCCTCAGGGAAGGGTTACAGCAACAGTTAATCACATCTTACCGATCACAGGATCATCTGGTCAGCAACAGCAGTTCTTTAGCAGTTTTACTGATTTCTGTGCTCACACACTACATACTCGGTGTTTCACCTTTTTTTGTGTAATACTTCTTCAGCCATTTGGCATATTAAATCAGAGATAATTTTCCAATTGCCATAGATTTTCATCAGCTAAAAAGAACTGTTTCAGAAATAGTGCTATCAGTTCACATCAAAGAAGAAGCAGTAAAATTAATTTTAAAAAGCACCTAAACATTAGTTTTAGACATAACAGTGATAACTGTGATATAGGCTATTCTACCAGGTAAATATAAATGTTGTCATAGTCAACCCCAAACTTGGGAGACTGTAGCCAAATAGCAGTGAAAGAGTGGGATAACTCATAAGCTATTGACTAAACTTCTGCAAATGCCTTATGAGCTTTAAAACACTGAAATTCATCACATACGTCAAAATCCTGATATTGAACCATTTACATAGCATTGAAAATTGGCAGGGAATAAATACCAAGGGAGGAAAAAAAAAAACCCACAGAATTAAATAGTAACCTCAAACTGTATCACGGAAGCTGTTAAGCTAATGACTCTAAGATTACCAATGGTTTTGCATATTACAACCCCTCCTCTACTAAAACTCAAAAGAACTTACTAATATCAGAACAGTTTTTCTGAAAACTAGGCAGAGATTATTTATCAAAAATAGCAAGGAAAAAGTATCTTGTATCAGTAAAACTGACATACAAGCAGCTTTCCTGATCAAATTGTAGTTAACTCGGTGAAAATGTAGTAGCAATATGAAATAAGCCAAGATTATTTACCTTCAGTAGTCTATAAATATCCTTCTAAAGGCAGAACAGCTGCTTTACTGAGGGAATACACATATGCAGTACAATTCCTCATCTATAACTATGAGAATAAACTATATTCCACATTTCTTTCATTTCCAGGTTTTTTCTTTGTTTTTTACATCTGATACAGTGGCAATGAGATGGACTTCAAAGAGAGACCAGTATGGGTTGTGTGTGGAGACCAACACTTCAGGTAATTCAGCTTAGTCAGCCAAGGAGGCACAAACCAAGCTCATCTACAATCACTGTTCAGGAGAAGAGACTGCCAGCCCTCTTCAAGGTAGAAGTCTTCTTCAGGAAAGAAGTAACTTAAACTAGGAACTGCAAACACATCTCTGCATGGTTTCTCCACATTGAGGGGGTTATGGCAAAGGAGCCATAAAAGCCATCCTCACATAGGCAACCCAACCCCATGGGTGTTTGGAGCCGGTCCACAGAAGTCAAAACACCTTAGTGCAGGAATGGTACCAGAGATGCCACTGGAGGGCTGTGCATCCTAATCAGTGTCAGTGCAACAACCACGTATGGTCCATCAATAGCAGTCAGAGCCATGAGACTGCCCTGATGGTGCTGGAAGGACTTGCTACCCCCTAGTCTGTGCAAACACTGCGAAAAACAAAAGTGGCTCTATCACACGGGCATCCATACACTTGGGGAGGATGGGTCCAGGCCATAAACTGAGATGGTATCAATCAGACTTCAAATATTGTAAAATATAGTAAGACTGCTATCTTCTGTGTATACAAACAACTTCTTCACTTTGCTTTGATTCAGTGGCTCATTTAAAACATTTCTATCTATCCTGTGACTGGTTCACTGTCACCTCTGGCCAGTCCCCAGTCTGCTACTAATTGGCACTGCTGTTGGCAGGCTTGGGAACAAGGCCAGGGCCAGAACGGGCAAGAAAAATAATCCCTTGCTCATTCCCAAAAATGGCTCGTTCTCATTGGGAGCATTGCTGATACAAGCACATGGGAAGGCTACATAACTGTGCTGCTACCCTTGTTCTCTGGAAACAGAGCTCACTCTCAAGGGGATATTGATCTCAACACACTATTTAAAAATGCATTAAATACATTTTTTTCTCTATATATTTGATAGATATAATTATGGCAGTCCCTAGAACAACATGCCTGTTTGTAGACTGCTTTCAAATTCATCTAATTTGTATTGCCAGATGGTATGAATGATTGCTACAGATAAACTTTGGATACGTTCCATTATTAATTGACAGAAGCATGGTCACAGCAGAATGCTCATCCCACACTGCATATCTGACAATTAATGGTTAAAAGATGAAACTACAGAGGAAAAAATGAGTCCCATGAGTCCCAAGTCCCATTTTATAGCCTTAAGAGCTAAATTTAAACAAACAAAACGTATTATGCTCTTAGATCTCTATACCAACCTCCTTGCACTTGTACAATTTCCAATCCCGACAACAGCTCTCTGCAAAAGACAGGCTAGAGTCATGGTGTGCCATACAGGGGGACTGGGAAACAGCACAGGAGGGTGATGTATGACAGTCTTATGGCAGGTTCAAGAAATCAGATGGTTGTAACAACCAAATGTCTCAATCGAGTCTCATTGCAGATGGTTGGTTTTAAGCTGGTCTTCTTCATAGAATACAGACGTAGACATCATAACAAAGAGTGTTAAATGCTGTGCATTGTAGACAATACAATTGCACCCAAAGTAATGGTGAACTCGTGAGGAAATGGGAATACCTTGAATCTATGTGTTTTAGAAAACTGATATCTAATGACCATGTCCTCAATTGAATTAAGCAAAAGCTGAGAAAAAGCCAAGCGCTTAACTGATTAAAGTTTTTAATTTTTCAAGCTATTCCACCAGAACACAATATATACATATGGAACCTTTTTTTAAAAAAAGGAGACATTACAAGCTAAGAAATCCACAGATTTGGGATAAAGAACATTTACCAGTGACACAGACCTGAAATACAAATAGATGGTGAAGGATGTCCAAAGATGTGAAAAAAGAAAAAGAAATGCTTTTTAGCTTCTTGACTTGCAATGGTTTTTCCTCTTACTACATACAGAACAGCATGACACATCTTAGAAACAGTATTTATACTTATAGCACAACTTTCATCTGCAAACTCTTGCATGTCATATAGATTTGCACACGCTTTTTCATAAATGCATATACTGAGCATAAACAGCTGAAAAGGTATATAAATTACCTCATCTGAGGTAGGACAATATGGCACGCTGGCAGAGAACACCTGTACTATATCATGACCTAGAGACCGATGTGAATAGGGTTATAATTGCAACTGCAGAGTCAATTCTGCAGAGATGAGGAAGAATACAAAAAAAACTAAATGAAGTTTGACTGGTGCATACAGGCTAATAACCTCTTCTCTGCCCTCCCGCACACAATCGAATGACTATAATGATATGCAATGATCACAAATATCCACAAGTTCAAAAGCTGAGCTGTGGATTCAGGTCTTTAATGATATTAAGACACTGATTTGTATGTGCAGAAGGTAAATACGCATGGCAAAAAAACCAGCTTGTGAAGGACACAGATTTCCTTATTTTATTCGAGTTCAGGTACTGCCCCATGCTACCCTCTCGTGTATTTCTGAACTCTTTCCTCAGTCCTATCGATTGCTGTCTTTCCTCTGGCTGGTATATATGGCATAAACACAAAGGTGATACCTACAGTCAGCATCGCATCTGACTGTTCCTGACAACTCCTGTGATACAGCAACCTCAGGGACTTGAGGACACATCTGTGAGTAGATGTAGTAGCTGCCATCTGCACGAACTGCATTATTTAACTGCATTGGCACTGATTAACATTTGCTGTAACCTATGGTAATGGGCTCTGGGGGCTTTCCATGTCTGCTACACAGTGGCAGCTGATGTCTCCTGCTCCATCCTTAAAACAGGATGCTTTAATTTTTAATGGAGCACATGTTCGATTGGCTATACAAACAGGCTAATCTGCAAAGCATGTGCTCAATAACAAGCCAAGCTATGCAGCCAGAATAACAACACTGCTTTGCCATGCACGAGATTCTATGCAAAAGGCTTCCTGCTTTATGCCACCATCACTCAGCACTGACGGTCAAGAGAAATGACTCTGCACATTCCCCATTTTCAACAGCAGCCCTTAGGAATTAGCTACTTCCTTAGCTGCACCTCGGGCTGCCAGCTCATTTCTCATTTGGGAAACTAAACTGGAGAGTTGACAAAGTTCAGGTACCTGGAACAGAAATCACGACGGTGCAGCAGAAGCATTCAGAGGCAAAGCTCCACTGCACGCTGGGAGGGGAGACCTCAGTCAGGGCTGGCACACTCAGAAGAAGAAAAAGCTGGTGGGCATTTAAGTAGACAGCAGAGAAGTGGATGCTTCCCTATTGCTGAAAGCAATATATGAATAAAATTCTTCATGTCCATTCCTTCACTCACATCTCATGTAATCCATAGACATTCTTCTCCAAGGCATATCTACTAAAATCATGATGTCAACATTATGTGTTTAAAACTATAGCCAGCCCCTTTGATACTGCTCGGTTTTGCCTACATAAACTCAGATGCATTTTATTCATGCTCTCAAAAAGAAGAGTAGTCCTCTAGAGATGCAGGCTGTAACACAATGCTTTAACATATTTATGATAGATGGAGGGAGGCTACCCCAGTCACAAGTGCTCTCCCCTGAGATAGCATTTTTGAGGTGGGATACAGGCCCTAACTGAAGACCTGCAGCCAAACAGATAACAAAGATCGCTTGCACAACAGACACACACTAACAAAAAAGGAGAAAAATAAAGGCAGTCACTGGGCTAACATGTATTTGACAGGGTACCTGAAACAGATGGGTGGGAATACAGGAATCTTGGGCTTTTAGGTTGCCTGTGAAACCTTTCCAGGTTATTAATTTTCTAGATTCAAGGAGTTGCTTCTGTTTCAGATTTTTTCCTGTAAGAAGCATGTTTTCCAAAGCTCAGTAGGGTTTTTTTCTGTTTCTTTGAATCACTTGGTACCTCTGACCCGATTTGTCTACAGAATATGCCAAATCTATTACAAGCATGGGCTGATTAAACAATTAATAGACTACTATTTTAAGACAGCCTCATCTTGCTCCAAACCTGTACTCATGACTGTCTCTGAAACATAAACATGAACTGACCTTTCAAAAAGGTCACTTTTATTTTTCTGGTTTTTCTTCCATGATGAACTATGCCTTTGAGAAAGGCATTAAATTATGAAGCCTTTCAATAGATGTAAGAAAGTTAGAGGACTGTTAAGAGGAATTTCATTCCTCTGGTCTTCACAAAGTACACATAGGAAGCTGTTTCATAGTTTGGATCAGTAAATACATCTAACAAGCTAATGAACACCTTTTCCTGCCTTAAGACATGAATTTTGAAGATGCTAACATAATTATCCCCCTCATATGTGACCAGCGAGGTCTTGGTGCAAGAACTTCAGCACTGAGAAATGTATTTCTACCTTTTGAACCAACGGATCCATTTCCAGCAGTGGTCTGCCTGAGAACAGACCTGGCATTCACCCTTTGCTAATGATTACCCTGGAAGCATACATGAAAAATCAGACTGTTATTGCTTCTTTTGGGTTTTTGCAAGGCGTTGGAATATTCCAAAAAACACATACAAAACCTATCATAAATTCACTGTAAACTTAGAAGAAGGGACAAAACATCATCACACAGCAACCTAAAAATCCCCTTCTGTGAGTACTGCTAGGTCCTGGGTGTAACAACATGAGAAATCCCAGCCTGAGGTTAAACACTCCATCTCCCTTCCATCAGCACTATCAGACCAAGTGCCTGAGCTGATCTCTACAATAACAAGATCTAAATCAGTGAGGGCAGTATTAAAGATAAAATAAGTATTGACTGGTGTGCTGAAGTCCATGTGCAAAAGCAAGCTTTGAACCCTTTTGATAAGAAACCTTGTCTATTTGAGAAGTCAAAAACTCCCAGGAATGTAACCAGATTCTCAGTATACATAGTCTACTGACATCTGAAGGGGCAAACAGAAGTTCTCTGGTTATCTTTGCATCTATCACAATCACCCTTATCATGTATGAAATAGTTCTCAGCATAGCAGCAATCATCTGAGCCCAAATTTCAGGCAGTCTGGGGACAAAAAAACAAAGCCATGGAATTCAGGTCTCTTCACTACACAGTTAAGAAAGCTGAATTCATCTCATCTGTAACTTCGGAAGGTTTAGTCTGCCCTACAGAAACCAAAAACCTGCTACATTAATGCACAAGGGTGTCCTTTCCATCAAGTTCCTTAATTAGCTTATCTAGAGAAAAAACTATACCAATCAAATTAAATATTAATCACATCTAAACTGCTGATCACAATCAGCTGGGGGTTCACGCATGCAGAATGTAGGAATCGCAGTGTGATTTCTTTTCCCAGAGAGTTTCCTCCTGCTCTCTTTCCATTGCCAATTTAGCAAATTCATATAAAAAACAAAGCCTGAGTTTTCCAAGTACAACATTAACAACAGACCAGAAGTTTTTCTACACTAAAATATTGAACTGAAAATTCAGTTCCTTTAAATCTTTCTAAATCCTTCCCTCTGATTGGGTTCATTAATAAACATGCTGGTTTTGTTACAGGGAGTGACATATGGCATAATCCGCTAACAGGAAGAAGTATTTTGCATTTTATTGTAGAAAACAAACATGCAAACAGGTTTTCACAGATGGCTTTCTTAGCTTCTGGGAGGGGAAAAAAAAAAAAAAGCTTTATAATGCTTGAAAACAATTCTTCCCCCCCCTCCTTAAAAGAAGAGGAGGAAAATAATTTTGACTGGAACTACTTTTCAATTAAAGTAAGTTCTACTCTACATATCAGCTGTTCACCAACTTCCTTTACACTACTGCTACTTCTTTAGTTATGCATGAAATAAAAGCCTATCAACTTGCCAGTATCTGACAATATATACCTAGGGGAAAAAAAAAAAAAAAAAAGGGTGAAATTCTTGGCTTTGGTTAACTGCTCAGTGCTGTGAGAAAACCACCAAAGTAACCACAGAAGACTGTTAATCAGGAGGGATTTGGACCTCAGTAACTAGACCTCTGCCCATATTCCCTCATCATTCTGTTGATCGCATGTGATGATGTGAAGTCTATGGTCCGTAGCATTGGAAAATTATGTATTATTTAAAATCTAAATTATGAATAAGTTGCAGTAGTTCTGAGAAATACTTTATGTACACACGCTGTAATACTTTAGAAGGTGGGGCACCTTTCTCTTCTGGTCATTCTCACTCAGATTTGCTATGATGTTCCCTCACCACCGTAGCTTCTTGGGAACAAGACAGACCTTTCTCTGAACTTCACAGTGCTCTTTGTGAGGTCAGATTTGCAGGATAATTTTTCAGTTCTTTTAGTTTTTCCAGCATATCCAACATTGCACAATCCCAAGGCAACTCAGTTTCCTTCCTAGCCATAACATCAACGTTCCTTGCAGCAATCACAAACCTCTCTGTCTATCTCCTGGAACTGTGATGTCTACTAAGAACAACAAAGCATTATCGTCTAGAGTAGTATCCCCAACTTTTTTTGGATCTGATGTTAAATACATCCTTTAAAAACAGCTCCCTGTCATTTCCATTTGACTAAATCTCTGATTACTTCACCATGTCCAGACTAGAGAGGTAGGTGATAACTCGACATGCAGTGATAACAATCTAGAGTGAAGACATCAGACCTAGCAGTGGGGGAAGAAGTGTTTGAACAATTTGCTTGCCTGGGGTTGCAAAATGCTACCTTACCATCATCCAGAAAGAAGCATGCAAATACAACTGCTTACAAATGCAGAAAGCAGACACCTTTCCTGTAGTCTGAAATGTTGCAGCTGTCCCTTCCATACCTTCATGGAGGTAAAAGTGCTCATCCATATAAAGACTGAAAGCTGTGGCAACCTTGCAGGTAAGACAATAGTGGAATCAGGAATAGTCCTTCCTGTTAACTTCCACTAGTATTACTAGGACTCTCATTAACAGAAGAAAGAAATACATTCCCTAACATAAGAACAGTGCATTCAAAGCTCCCCAGGGCTACAGAACTTGCCTTACAATTTGGAAAGACCCCACATTTCCTAAAGTAGGAAAGGCTAGACTGTTTGTTACTGCCATGCCAGTCTCATGGGAGTAGGAAAGACCAAGTGAGCTGGTTTCTGCACAGCTGGAAAGGAGGATCAGGTCAGTCCATGAACTGCAGCTTTCAGGCTTGCCCTTGTGCTAAAATACAAAACAAATGTTGCAGAAGTTTTCTGTATTAGGTGTGCTTAAGAGCTCGTGCTGTCTACGTGGCGAAAGCAGGCAGCCTAATCCCTGTATCTCTTTTGCATAAGCAATCTGAGCTGACAGCATTTAATCAGCTCCAAATTTACACTACTGATCACCTTTTCCATTTAATCACGACTGCAGCCTTTCAAGAAGTAATTCCCTTTGGTTAAAATTAACAATGACAGGCTGTGTTTTTACACACTGTTGAAATGTATAAAACAATCAGATGGAGAAAAATAATATGCCCTCCTTTTTCAGAGCTGATTTACGATATATATGCAAACCCTATTAAAGTTAAACCATGCTTTTCAATGAAATGAGGATTTCCAACAAGCTGCTCTCCATTTTATTTAAGGATCCCAATGACTGATACAAACGGTGGTAATCAGCTCTATTGCCAATACAGGATATTTGGGCTAGGAGATAACATACTTAACCCTTAAGTGAGAAATAGCTCATAAATCACAAGCACTTTGTGGGTAAGTATAATAAGGCCCTCTCTTGTGAGCAGAAATCAAATGATATCCTGCTGAGACACATTATACTCCTTTCTCCAAAATCTAAAGGTTAAATATAAAGAGAAATTAATGTAGAGAAGGAAGACGATCAGGGGAAGTGGGGACAGAAGTAGGCAGCTAAGAGAAAAGCAAATATCTAAATAGGTGGGTTAATCTTATCCCGACAGATAAGACAAAACTGGGGAGGACGTTGTTATGGCTTGGAACAGAAGGAAAGCTCTTGGGAAATGGCAGGGCTTGGTGGATGCCTTCTAGCAGTCTTGGATGAAGGATACACACCTACATCATCCAGCATCTGAACAGCCTCAGCAACAAAAGTCCCTGCAATTCCCAGGCGTGAAGACGTGAAGGGGACATTAAGCTGTGCCACGCTGTGGCCTGTTAACAGCCTCCTGGGTAATGGCATGCCAAACGCGTGCAAAGGTCTCAGCACCCATGCACATCAGGGGAGAAAAAACCCTGACTAGCACAAGACATCGAGCTAAACTGACATGTAAAATGGATTACCTGGGATCACCAAACGGAGGATGAATTTGAGGCCAACACTGAGGAGAATTGATTAAACCCTCCTAACCTGAGTAAACACGAAAGGCCAGTGAGGAATATCTCTGTGTCTGGCACTAACACTGGCCTTAGCAGAGAGCAGGATCATGCTGTGAGGTCCTGTCCCATTGCAAATCAGCAGTGAAACTTGAACTGGTGCATCTCAGTCATCAAATACTCCTAAATTGCTCAAACACAACATACAAGCTGAAAATTATTAATCATAACTATTCACTTGAGGATCCTTCTGTATTTTGACCATTGAAAGGAGAGGTAAAAGCTACAGTGAGCAGTCTCCACCGCCTAGGAGTGTTCAGAAACACGTGATGAACGCTAATAACATTTCTGGTTTGGTTTTGTCTTGAGATTCCCTTCTGGGTTCACGTGTTTTCCTTCTGTTCAGGGGAAGGGGGGGCAAAGCAGGTGAGGGGGGTGCAGCTCCCAGAGCAGAGCTGCGAGTGGGAGGATTTTTTGGCAGGTGGAGAAGACTTGGTGTCAAGACACACGGCAGTGACAGAAGGCTCGGCTCTGCGGTGCCCGTGTGCTATGTGCCATCTCCCCAGCTCACCCACATGCATCGACGCCACGCGACAGCGCAGGGAAAAAAAACACCAAGAATAAGGACCGTGGTATAATGGGGTTTGGGGTTTTTTTTGTTTGCAAGGTGGGTGAGGGGAGAAAAGCAGGAGAGCTAACACAGAGGGAAAGTTCCTCGGTAGAAGAGCAGGAGGGAGGACAAGGAAGAACACTTTGGCTTTGCTAGTTTTCCTACCTCACACCTGTAACTCTTACCAATGGGTTTATCACTTCGGGTCTGTGGATGGGATGCAGCATGCTAAAAGTAACCAAGCCTATCACTAAAGACGTGGAAAGCTTGTTTTTCTGGGAGCTGGTTGGAACTACAATGTAGATAAACACAGACATTTCCTCCAAAGATTACACTCTGCTACAACTTTTTCTGCATGAGTGTGCTGCTTGCAGAATGTTGAACTTGTTTCCAAAATAAATAGCTCCCAAAGAGGGTTTAATAGGGTTTGCTGTTTTCCAGAGGAAATAGATTGCAAACAAACTGTTTCCTGCTCCTATTTCGAACGAATTTTGGTCCAATTATTTTCTTTTTTAGCATAAAGCTAAATGGACTATTCTGCCCTGCCCCTGACTGAGTCGAAGCATGATTTCTTTTGATTATGCTTTTATGTTGCAAAACGTAGGGCCCCAGAGACATAATGGACATCTCTGGGAGAGTGGCAGCAATTTTTTTTCTTTTTTTTTTTTTTTTTAAGTATGCCAATGCTTGTCAGCATTCACTTTGGTGCCTGCTGTGCCTGAATAAAAACACCAAAGGAGGCAGAGTGAGGGAGGGAGGGGAAAAAACCCCAAACAAAATAAGTACTGTCCACCATGCCTAGGGGAAGCTGGCACAGAGATGGGTAGAATTCAATAGCGTCTACGTAGGGCTTATCTCGAGCACTAGATGAAGCCTGACTTCCGTTTTCTCCTTGTTATTCTGATTACTGGGGTTTGGGGTTTTTTTTTCCCTAATCCAGTTTTCTTTTTTTTTTTTTTTTTTTTTTCAGTGGAGCAGTGACAATTAGTAGCAGTAGGGAGGGAAAACCTTGGCAGATTTCCCATCCTGACCTTTAATCCAGAACACAACTTGTGATCCAAAAGCTTCCTAAAATAAAGCTCCATCCTCTTCTTTGTTTAATTTATAAACAGTGTTGATCAGAAAAGGGAAAGGGAGGGAAGCTCCCCTTGTTCCTCTTGATGGGAGATGAATGCCATCATCTTCCTGGTATGGAGGGTAAAGCTGGGAAATTTGTCACTGTCTAGGTTAGTGGGGTATTACCAAGAATCAAACCACTGATTTCCTTGAAGATAAAGACCTTTATGTTGGCTGCAACTTAGGAATGTACAAAACATGTTCTCATCTTCCAAGTCAAAGAAAGAAAGAAAAAAATCTGTTTCTATTTGTCTGGCTGTCTATAGCTCAGGGGCAATAAATTCTATTGCAGGGGCAAGGATGAAAAATAATGCTTTTCATTTTTGATATCTGGATTTTACAAAAAAACCCAAGACAAATCCTTATATGCTGGCTGCTGAATCAGCCTTCAAGAGTCCTTCACCGAGTGAATCCTAGTGTAGGTTCTCAGCAGACACACTAGCTCCTAGCCCTAATTACAGCCAATATTATTTTCTTCTTTGACAGATCCAGAGAGAGGCATGTGCCTTGGTAATTACAGCAAAAGTCTGGAAGGTTTCATTTGTCATTTTCCTACTGATTTGTATTAATGACCTTGGGCAAGTCACTTAACACTTCTGATAAACTTTCTACTTGGGATCAAGACCCTGGTTATGCGGTAAAACTCAAAAAGTGGAGACGGAATGTCTATAAGCATCTTCTTAGCAGGGTTCAATCTGTTTTCTTGGGAAACAACAGCTGGATGGGCTTTTCACTGTGGAAAAGGCTGCAAGAACAGCGTATTGTCTTAGGAGTGTAACATGTCGTAGTTTGCGTATCAGATATGAAATAGCATCATCACCCTTGCTCATATTCATAGGAAAAAGATTTTAATCAGAAGTCCTCTTAGTCATCTGCGGTATAATTTGCTCCTGGGAAGACAGAGCACCCTCCAGTCTATTCCAGGTTCATCTCACACATGCCCTGTGCTGCTTCTCAGCAGGAAAATGAATTCCACCTCTTAGACGCAACAGATGTACATGGCAGGTTCTACCTGTTATACAGAAAAAGGCCTCGGGATACATGACTACCAAATACCCACCAAAGACATAGAAACTCAAACTCTTTGGTGGCTTTTAACTTAATATTTCTTAATGAAAATAAAATTGAAGAGTGGGGAGAGAAAAAAACCACACCCTTAATTGTGTCAGCCATGGAAGAAATCTGAGACTGAGAGCTCCAGAGAAGAGAAAGTCCTTTTGGATTAAAACTCTACATTTTATATTTTATCTCCAAAAGGCTATAAATGAGTTTTGGGATTTAAAAAAGATTTCATATGATTTTGTAATTACCCAAGTTACTATTACCTGATTAACACAGGAATCCTAATAGTCTGTTGCGCTTTCATTTCTCCAGTTGTGGTTGTCATGGGGTTCGACACCTGTCACCTGTTCATTTACAGGCATTTTAATTAACCTACATTATGTATGCTTTTTTTTTTTCCTTGGATTTAGTGCCTGAATTTCATATTAAAAAATAAAGTTAATAGCTACCTGAAGGAGGGCTGCTGCCAAAACATTCACAGTCGATCCTGCCACATCCATTTATCAGCACATGTCGCAGCAGCAGCAACCACCAGTGCTTAATTGGAAGAAGTACGGGATAGAATAAATTCGTTCTTGCAGCGATATAGGTCTGACACCCAGCGCCACAGATACAGTCTTTCATGGGGTTGTAGTTGTAGCTATAGACAAGCTGGATACGGCTGGTTGCATTTGGACCTACTTTGTGGGTTCTAATTCAGATGAAAGTCCTTTTGATTTTGCCTGAATATTGACAGAAGAATCAGGCCTGCTACTTTGAAAACATAATCCTAGGAAAAGGAGTAAAGAGGTAAAAGATCAGTAACAAAATTTTATTTAGGTTAAATAGTTCTCCACAACCACTTAGAGCAGGCTGTTTTCACGTTTCGTCACCTGTTGCATGTGGAATGGCCTTGCAAAGTGGTATTTACCCTAAAGGCCAAACAGCTGGCAGGTCAGGTACCGCTTCCCTACACCAACTAAAATACAGTTTATTCTAGAGTCCCAGGTATCCGCCCAGGTCTCTACAGAAAATCCTCTGCAAAGACAGATCTGCCCAGCATATGAGGGCATATGTAGTAGAAACATACGAGGTGCAAGGTAGAAGCGGACACTTGTTTCTGTGCAAGTCAATTAACTGTATCTGAGAAAGCTCCCAGGCAGCAGGGTGAGCTGGCATGCAGTGGCTGAGAACCGTACCTGGAACTGTCTGCCTCCTGGGCCGCGCAAGGAACATGTGGGACACAGTGGAAAGACCATTCTAACACCTTGTACAACCTTATTTAAGTGCCTGGGAATGCCTTTGGCACTCTTTAATTTACTTGTAAAGACAAATCCTTACCATCTAAACTTTTAAAGTGGCCTCTACAAGATAGGGAGTGGCTCCTCTGTTACAGTCTAGATCTGAAATGAATGCAAAACAGCAATGCGTATTTACTGATTCACCCGGTCATGCCAAGGAGCCATTCACATCTTTAAAACTGGCACTTCACCACTGAGGTCTGTTCCTCTCACAGTCTGACTCTTCTCCTTCCCCTCTGGGTGGAGGCAAACCTCTGACTGGAAGGAAAACATAAAGGAAATGAAGTTGCCAGACTTAGCCACTTTATTAAAAAGCCAGTTTTAATTTTATAAGAAGACACACTGTGCTTTGCACTGTGAGAGTCACCAAGCTTGGGCCCTGATGGTTTCCAGGAGAAGCATGTTTGCAAGTCCAGATTCCACCCTGAGTGACTTCCTGCTTTCTGAGCAGTGATGGATTTGGAAACACACTTGGGTTACCAGCACTGAGATCATGTTTTGTTATAATCAACAAAGCGTTCTCAAGTGCAGACACAAAGATAATGTCACGATGGCTCTAATAGTTAATATGAAGCAGCTAAAGGGTTTTTTTCATTTTGCACAGGCCCATGATTATCTTCAAGGCTGACAGATAAAGATGCATGCATTGAAGAGACACAGTGTTGCTGATTATGGATCTTATAACCCACTCTCTGAATTCTCAATATTCTGCCCACTCCAGAAGGGATTCATAGGTTGGTGTAAATGTGATTGCAGCATGATATCTGTGATAGTACCTGACTGACAGCAGTTCTCAGACCCTAAATGGACTCTATAGTATTCTACAAATCCTACCAGCTTGGGTAGCCAGGCTGAAGGACAGCAATAGCAAATCATACCCAAAACAGCGCAAAACCCACTCTGCTGCGTGATGCTGAGGAGGCACCAGTGCTCTGAAGGAGACTGGGGGCACAGCACAGTTTACGTGGAAACATTTGTGTTTTAAATCAGATAATCAATATACACCTAATCACATACAAGTGTCCCTTTTGACAACAGACGAACAGAAATTACTTGCCAATTGGGTCTGCAAGCACCAGAATACAGCTTCCAGTACGATGACTCTTTCAAGTACCAGAAAGTAGGGTGGGAAGCCACAGACCGCCTTTCAATGCTGCAGGCACGGTACCAACTATGAAACTCTTTTGTGTTACACTTTACACAATTCATAGATGTGACTGGAGAGAATGAACTGTTTGGTCACATCAACATGAATAAATATATCAGACCCATCACCCAAATGATGCAGAGAACGGCTTACCCTCCACTCAAATAGGCCACCTGTCAGTGCACCGGAAAATTGCTCTATTCATTCGAATCCATTCTTCAAAACCTGCTCCTGTTCACACAGATGCACAGACATAGCAACAACAACTCATAATAAACCCACCAGCAGTGCACCACCCCTCGGCTTCACACCCTCGCGGCTAAAGGAAAATTAACAAGAAGCCTGATACAAGTCCTTTAAAAAAGAAAAGAAAAGGAGAGCAGAACTCAAGAAAACTGATGGCAACATTGATAATGAAAACAAAAAAGACATTTAATTTAAGGCAAGAACTCCAGCTTGTTTGTAACAGGAGGGAATTTACCCTGCTCACTATTCCTCTCTTCTCCCCCCTTTACCTCCAGTGTACAACAACTGCCTTCTCTTCCGCACATTCACAGCCCTTTGTTTGGCACTTAATAGCTAAATGTGGGGCTGGGGAAGGGAGATGGGGACAAGGGGGCACTAGAATTGATGCCAGGTTTGACAATTCAGCACTTTCCGGGCCAGGCTGCCTGCAGCCATGCACGTGAAGAGCCGATTCCACTTCTGCAAAGCTCCAGCAGACCCGGCACGGCAGCGCTTCTCCAGCCACTCTGCACAGATGTCAAACGACTGCGGAGTGCAGATCCAGGCCCCCAGATTTTAATTCTTAAAGGATTAATTGTCGAGATGAGCTGCACTTCAGTACAGAATGAGAGAAGAGCTTTTTCTTTTTAGCATCAACTCTGCTCCTCAAAGCCTGGATCTAAGCCATCCTTTTCCCTCTCTGTTTTGCCCCTCCACTTCTCAGAGCCATCTTTGCCTGCAGTGTCTCTTGCATCGACAGCCAGGCAAGTACAGCTGGGAACTCTCCCAGGGACTATAACTTCAACTGCACATAGTCTCCTGCTTCAGGCAATGATCTGCTCTGGTTCTTCCTACTTCAGCAGCTATTTCTCACTAGCAAGAAGGACAATAAACCCCCCAACTCCATCTCCCCAACCGCGATTCTGAATGTTATGCATTTGTGTCAGTGCCTTTGAGTCACGCAGGAAGCATGGCCACGAGGAGGAGGAGGAGGGGTGTTTGCCAGGCAGAGTGAAGGACTCGCATTTCAATCCACCTTGCCAGCAGCAAAACAAGAGCATAATTCTTACTGTAGCACTTCAGAGCGGGGCCAGGGAACTTCGAGGGAAATGTCACCACGACTGGGTGCACGAGGTGAATGTGACCCTCTAAAATTAGCAGGGACTCCCACATCCCCTTTTTAGTGCTGCGGTAAGTAATTCTCCACAAGTAGGGAAAATAAAAGCTGGAGCATACGGTTTCTATCTGTGCTGCATAGAAACTGATTAAAAATGCTAACAACCATGATTGTCCAACAACCAGGAGCTCCCAAGAGGCTCATACACACAGATGGTGATTAGTTTGGGATGGCCAGAACAATCACTAGTACCATGTTGCAGTAACACCCACAGACTATCTGTCACAGTCCCAAGAGACACTTAAAGGCTGTTTACTTCATACAGTTAACTTGAACCATAAGCTTTACAAGCCTCTTTGATACATTTTTAATCACTCTCCTCATAAACCTATAACATTTCCCTGCACTGATACATGCTTGGGTTCTGTGTATCACAAACTCCTCATCAGGCTGGAAGGCGGCTAAACGTGCCGCTCCCCGGCGAGCCCACCGTGCCGCCAGCGCCGCCCTGCCGCGCTGCCCCGAGCCGCACCTGCAGCTGCAGCGCCTGGGGCTCCCATCCGCTCCTCAGCCCGCGCTGCTGCCCGGGCGCACAGCGAGCCGTCACGGCTCTCCCTGGCAATGGCACAATCAAGAGATCAACAGCAGCCGTGTAACAAATATTAGGATGGTTAAACTAAGCCAACTGTTTATCTTCGCAGGACTTACTTTTTCCAAATAATTCTGCTGCTCCAGGATAAGCAAATACTTTTATTTAACGGCTGGCGCGTTGTTTGGGAGGGTTTTTTTTCAGTGAGGTCCAATAACACTGAATGTTTCCGAGCACTGTGTGTGTCATTGCTTCCAGTACTTCCATATTTCTTCCAGAGTTCATAATCTTTCCTTAAAAAAATTGAACGGTTTTGTAATTTGGACCTCTCAAAAAAGAATCTCCAGACAGCGAAGAAACCTTGCCCTTCCTTACCAAGCAAACTGCAGGGTCCTGATTCTGCAATTCATCTCATGTGAGCAAACAGGGCTGTTTGTCCATGCAAAGCTCCAAGTGTGAATTGAGGAATTAATCACTCCTAAAACTCTGTCCAGAGCCAGGTCTGGGGAACCAGCACCAGGCACCAACGCTTAGTTCTGTCATCTCAGCAATTGCTCCAGGGAGTTAGTGCAGTGAAGTCATTGGGAAAGCAGGTTAATTTATGGCAGAAGGAGATGTGGGGCATCAGGGTGTGGAAAGTCACTTTTGCTGCCTCTTTCACTGGTGTAAATTTAAATAACTCCCACAGAGAAATCGGAGATTCACACTGAGCAAATGTTAGTAGACTGCTTCTCCTTTGTTGTCATTTTTTTCTCCTTTAATTGCTTCATCTGTTTGGAGAGAATATGTACCCACAAATGGATTTTTTTAATGTTTCCTTTGCCACCTATAAAGTTGTTTCTGCTTCTGTCCCTTACCCGTATGAGATCACTTCCCACCTCTGTGCAGTATGAGGTAGCTTGGTTTAGAGGTCTCAGTACAGATCACAGAAACTAGAAAGTAATGACTTCACTTGGTGACCTTCAGCAAGTGAAAATGGGATAGGGTTTCAGTACCCCATTCAGAGAATTGGAATGAAAATACTGGAAAACTAAAAGGTGAATGAAATCTGGAGGAACTGATCAATATATGGCTCTAAAAATTTAAAATGCTACAATACAGAAGTGCCAAATAGTATTATGGATATGTATGTATCTCAGCACTTGTATTAGTGGGGAAAATAATTCCTTCTTTGTGGAAAAATTGCACAAAATACACAGTTGCTATAGGAATTAGCTTACTACCACAGAAACTTCCCCTATTTACTAAAAATATAGGTTGCTGTAAGAATTTGATGCAGATTTTGAAATGCAAGACTCACTTCTATTCTGTTGGGGAGCTTTGGTTTTTTTCATTATCTATTTTTAAAACCTATCACAGATCTGTCCTTAAAAGCAATTTAAAAACATAAACTGGAAATTTTCAAATGTAAAGAAACACCAGACAATATTTGTATCTATTTCATTTTTGCTTCAACTCACACGTTGAAAATCCAAAGTGTAAGATTCCTTACTGGCATCTCTATAGCACTGACTTTCTAGGAAGATGCCCAGAGCCCTTTTTATCTCATGCTAGCGAAGACAATAGAATATATATAGCTTAATTTAATATCACATTGGCTGTACAACCTACCCTTATGGAGACGCAACAACTCTCACAACATGTGTGTGGGACTTGTACACCTAGTCCTCATCTTATGCTCCCCTACAAAGGTGCTGAGACCTTTCATACTCCCATGCGGCTCTACAGTTTGTCATCCTTTAGGACCCAAGATACTAAATGAAAATGAAAAATACTTGACAGCAGTCAGTGGTTAGTGTGTCAAGACCACCCACCAGCGTGCTGGCCAGTGCTGTCTCTGTTGCTTCCCTGCATACCCTTGTGTCTGCGCATCCATCTGTTTCCTATCTCCTGAAATGGTGAGATCATGGCAGGGAATGTCTTTGTTTTGTGCGTGTTCAGTACCTACCAAAAGGGGCTCTTGTCTGTTCTGGAGATCCGAGAAACTATGCTAATTCAATACTGATGATGGCATCCAAAGTGAAAGGAGTCTTAATGGTGTGAAGACCACTGGAAGACTGCTTGAATGGCCATGACCTCCAGCCCCTGGGGCAGAAGCGCACAGTCGATATGATGCAGCAACAACTCGCCCTGTCACACAGGAGCTCAATAATTCATGCTGGTGACTAAACTATGTGCTTTGGTGTGACACAGCAAATCCACAGTAGGGATGAAAACAGAATCCAGATCAGCCAAACCCCTGCTCTGTGCAGCAGAACACACTTTCTCCTCGATGAGACTCCTTCCACATAATACTGAAGCTTTGGGCCCTGTTTTCCAGAGGCAAATATTAACATAGAAAAACTCCTCCCCACCCAACTTGCTTAGCTAAGAATGTATTGCCCAATCTAGCAGCCAAAAGGAAAGCAACATGATTAATGGAAATGTGCCTTGCTTACTTGTGAGCTCTCTCTATTCCCCCACCCACACATATACATAAACTTTTACAGCTTTGGCTACTTAAGATCTTAACCAGACAATCTGCACGGGGTTATAAACTATGGTAGGAACCCTCAGGCAACAGGGTCCCTACATTAGCAACCACTCTGTATTGAACAATCCTATTGATACTCATCAATCATTTACTTGAAAAGAAGAAGAAAATATATTAAAAGGGACTGCAGGGGATTTATCTTCCCATACTGATAAGTTGTTAAAAAATTAATGAACTAGAGCAACTCTGAAGGCAGTGTAAAGCAAACCAAAAAAAAAAAACAAACCCAAAACCCAACGACCACAAAATCCCCACAGGCCCTCAGAAAGCTCTTAAAGGGTGCTTCTGCGTTAAAGATACTTTGTCCTCTCTGGCCTGCTGGGCTTTTTGCTTTTGTTTTTGTGTGTGTCTACTAGTGTTGATGGTATTCTTCAACCACTGGTCTTTTGCTGGCATTATGCATCCCAGGCACAGAATCACTTTTTAGTTGGTTCCTGGAGGAAGGGAACAAAGATGCCACAGTTTGAAATCCCCATTCACCAAGCAGTTTTGACCTGCATATGGGTACTATTCTTAATTTGGCAGAAAGCTATTTAAGAAACTTCCCACCCTTTTCTGTCCTTTAATCTGTCAAATCCTGCAGCACAGCTACAGCCACGAAATTCACCAAGGTGCCCAAACTTTGTGCAATGCAAAGCTCCCTGGCAGCTTACAAATAGCCCGAGGACTATGCTTAGCTCACATTAAATGGAACAGATTGCAGCTGCCTTTTCTATCATACAAAGTTGTGGGCATGGAGATCAGAGGTCCCGTCATTCATTGCTCCATAAAGTCCCTGTCACTCTATTTGCTGTACCTCTGCCTATGTCATTCCTGATCATCAAAACCATGCTTGTTTTACTTACCCTTTCATCTGATTTGAGCGTACTCATATCCAGTAATAACGAAGAAATGATTATGAATGCTGTCCATTCCCTGATGCAAATGGAGATTGTGGCAATTTTATTTTCTTGTCTCTAATGTTACACAAAGGAATGATGTTACTGTTTTGCAAACTCAAGTATATGCTTTGTTTTGTAAACGCTATAGAACTTCACACACGTGCCCTTGCACCTATTGATCAAAATGCATAATGGATCAGTGCAAAGCAGATCAGATTCAAACACTGCAGGCTGCTGACTTCTCATGGCAAGTGGGATTGCTAGCGGGAATATACATGTACGTGTTATGGATAAACCAGTGAAAATATTTATGTGCTGAAAGTGCAAACCCATGTTGACAAAGCAGAAACTCATGTTCCTACCTGCCACCCCTTTCATGAGTAAAAGAAACTGAAAGGAAACTAACGGAAAACTAAATCAACCAACCAACAAACAAAAACCCACAGGAGATTTTTTTTTATATATAACAAAACAAAAGATTCAGTTCTGAATATGATTATGAAAGTAAAGGGGTTTTGCAGATTGAAGAAGAGTTACTTGTAGTCACTCCTGCTGGGGTTTTTTGCCAAAAAACCCTTCCACACAAAAAAAAAAACCCAAAACCATAAACAATTCCTTTTTCACGTGCATGACAGAATTCCAAAGATTGCAATTCCATATCTTTACTAGATAATAGTGTTTCATTTTCAGAGGAAAAGAAGTAGTGAAGTTTTGTCCCAAATGAAATTAATCCAAATACAGTGAAATCTATTTACAGTTAAATCATGTTTTTCTTAGTCAGCTTTGGACTACAATATATTCAAACACAATTTTTCCTTCCTACTCCCTTGAATGGAGTTTTTTCTACGAATGTTCTCTTGAGAAATACCCACTCCCACCCTTCATGTGTCCATAGCAATAACAGGCAAAAACCTAGAAGAGTAAACATACAAGATCAGGAGAAGTTTTCAGATTGAAAATGAAATTTAAAAATCCCACACATTTGCACATACATATGTGTCTTTGTATGTACCAGATCATGTGTACTAAAGGACACAAAGATTGATTTAATTTTCAGCTGCTCACAGATGGTAACTCCCCATCCTTGCTCCCATGAATCATTTAAGCCTTATCCTGAAGCCTCCCACATAAGACTTAAGCAATGCAAGGGGCCTTGAGCTAGCCCCTTTGCACACAGGTGAAATCCACCTAAATTCTTCATTATGTAGGGGAAAAAATGAGGCCTATCTAATAAAATTAACAGCAATAATAATACTTTGCATTTCTAAAATGCCTTCCAGCTCAGGAACTCAAGGCTTGATAATTAATGTCTCTTTAATTTTATTTCTATCGATTAAAGATCCAGCAGAACAAAAAAAGAGTCTATTAACAAAAGCTAATGCGATTTTCGATAGGAGTTTGTTAAAGTGAGGAGCAGTAATCTTGCCATTTCAGCTGCAACAGACAGACATCTAGACAGTACATATGTCCATACATTCCCTAAATTAGTGCACCCTCCGCTCGGCGGTTGTTCTGGGAAATTAGGCAGTTGTGTATAACTGTAATGAGGTCATACAGGGTCTGATATCCACTGGGATTTAATTAACTCTGAATCTTATAAATATTGTGCTGAATTATAGTTAAATTTGCATAAAGGTTACAATAAAGCTGGATCAGCCCCATTAACCAGAACAGGCTAAAAATAAAACCTCAGAGTAAAGACCTCTTAAACAATGTTTTTGTATTGCAGTACAGTCTTGTTTTGATCCGGGCCTGAAAATATACTTAAGGGGAAGGAAGGCTGAGAGGGAGGGGGAGAAGGAGGCTATATTTCAAACAGACTTTCTAGATAACTTCAAACAGACTAATAGAATGGCGGTTTGCAGCCCTGAGATAACCCATTCCTCCAATGGCCTTACACTCAGTAAAAGGAGATGGTATCAAATATATACACAGCTATCAAGAAATCTTTTTCCCCTTTTTATTTTTATTATTAAAGTAATGCCAGACGTAAAATATCATTGCCAGGCAGACCAGAATGACAAAAATGATAAAGGAAGAGGCAAAAGCGATATCCGTGGGAGGCTCTGCTCCAGAGGAAAGCCGGTCTGTGGCCTCCTTTCCTAAAATTCTTGCTCCGATTTTACCCAAGCACAAGTCCCACAGTTTCTGAGGAGAACCAAGCGAAGATGACACGTGGCCTTCAAGACTTGGGCCCGCTTTATGACATGCACTCACAACCCTCAATTAATTTAAAACTACTGTAGTCCTAACCAAAGCATTTCCACCCTAAGTACACCTTAGAACTATGCAGAGCCGACGTAGCCATCCCTAGTTGTTGCTTGGCCACTGAGGATAGAGCTAGGCAGGAAAGGAGACAACCAGCATGGTGCAGCTGTCTTGGTTTGCAGGCACTGGGCTGCAAGGGCAATTGAAGGGCAGCTGGAAAGGCCACTAGTCTTTGCCGTCGCTCCATCTCCTGCATTAATGTGCTGTGGCTGGTGTATTATTTGCTTCTAATGGGTAGAAATAGCAGCACCCTCTCTCATGGCTGCACACCACCGCCAAACTTTCACCCGAGAACCATATAATTCATAGGCAATATCCCTGTCTGCTGAGGTTGACCCAGCAGCACCTTCCCAGCAAAGCCAGACTGCTAATCTTCTGTCAGTGGACCCTGCTGGCATGACCTTCTGTCCTTCCCTGCAGCAGTCCCACAGATGTGAGCCAACCTCCATTTCCTGGCCAGCTTGTCAGACAGCAAGGAACTAGATGAGCTCCGATGCCCCTGCCAATATTCTCCATAAGCTCCAAGTGAGTTTTTCTCTCTGCCAATATGTATGGTGCTGTTCAAGAAGAGTTCTGTATGCTGGTCACACGCTCTTGGATCTGCTAAAGGATTGTCCCTGAAAAACCATCTGGCACCGCTGTCAGCCAAGGCATGCCACAAATTGCAAAGCAGAGCTTGCATCACAGTAATTCATCCCAGTGCATGAGCTGACATAGGTATAGGAACTGAGGAGGAAGGGACAACCTGTAGCAATCACTGGATCGATGAGGCCATCAGGAGATGTTACAGTACCTGGAGCAACCTTGCTAAGTGAGGTGAAAAAGAAAAAAGCTCTCTCTTGCCAAATCTGCACTGGAAGCTTTAGACAGATTCACCCTGGCAGGTTGGATCACACTCCTTTATGTTTCACTTTATCTGGCACTGCACTCTGATGGACATGCTGGAGTGATTGGCTCTTTCATTCCTTGCCTTGCTACATTGTTGGGTAGAGAATGCTTTAGAAATTATTTAGGTAACCAGACTAAGCAATACAATCTATAAAGCAGCTGAAAAGTGTAATTTGCATCAAAAGATGAACAAGAAATAAATTTTGTTAACTAGACTCGTTAATGAAGATGTCTTATTTTCTACAGCAGTTGCATGCAAAACAATTTTCAGCAGGGCTGCAACCAGAGTGCATTAAGGAGGTTATCAAAAGAGGACAAACACACCAAGGCCCACCCCGGAAGCACAATTCACACAGGAGGAGGGGACAACTGGAATGAATTGGAATGGCAGGCAAAGACCTTCTCTGAATATCAAAATGTCTTGCTGTGACTGCTCACAATGTAATTCTTTTCATAAAGCAGCACAAGACAGAAAACTGTAAGGAAAATTAGTCTATAATGCTTGTTCTAGGAACTGTTTATGTATCAGCTACAGCTTTGCAATCTCTCCTTCTATTTCCTTCCCTATGAGTACATCAAATACTTATAAAAAATTAAGGAATGGGAAACATAACAGTTCTTTGAATTATGCTGCACATTCAGAGTCATGTGTAAAGTGCAGCATTAATATACCCATAAATGTTTACCTGAAAGCAGAGTTATACTTCCACAACTCAACAGTTTGTCAGTATGTCTCATTGCCAGCTACAGTTCTGCAGCAAATCAGTAAAGCCACAGACCAAAGTAAACTCTTTCTAGCTCCAAGGAATCCTACAACACTTTTCACTCCCTGCATGTATTATTGTTATCATTATTACAAAGCAAAATTGTCACCTTTATGGCACATTCTGGCCAGAGAACATGCAGCTGCTTTGTTCTGGGAAGTGGCATTTAAAACTGGTACCTTCCTCTTCAGACTTGTTTCTTCCCTTGTGAAAATCCCCTAAGTGCATGTTGGGCATCATGTAAGCATCACTGAAGCTCCGGCTTCAACCTGCACTGTGCCCTTCCCCTGATCTTCTACTAGGGAGCAATTTTCACCTTCTCCACAACTGAAACCTGCTCAGTGTTATGGGCAAAATAACTTAGTCTTTCCCCAGCTCTGCATCAGCATGCACACCCACTTCTCCCCACGCAATGTCCTTATGAATAGGAACTATTGTGTGCAGGCTGAAGTCCTTTGCCAACATGGGTCTACAGCTAAGCAAAACCCATCAACCTTATGCCATTCATGTCCAGACTGGGAAAGTATTTTAATGTGATTGTGAATTAAGCAAGGAAAACTAGAAGGGGAAAAAAATAGACTTAGGAAGTCTTTTCAAATCTAGGACCCAAAACTAACATTTGGAAATTTCCAAGGTCTTAGGAAAAACAGAAGGAGCTGTTCAGCTACATTTGTTCTGGCCTTATCCAGCTCTCTTTGCTGAGCTCTGCTGCCATCACATTTCACGTTATGATGGTGGTGTGAACTACAAAGAAAACAAGGGAATTGGCAGGTGTGCTGGTTTTGGCTGGGATAGAGTTAATTTTATTCATAGTAGCTGGTATGGGGCTATGGTTTGGATTTGTGCTGAAAAGAGTGTTGATAATACAGGGATGTTTTAGTTATTACTGAGCCGTGCTTACACAGAGCCAA
This sequence comes from Pelecanus crispus, assembly GCF_030463565.1. Classification (NCBI taxonomy): domain Eukaryota; kingdom Metazoa; phylum Chordata; class Aves; order Pelecaniformes; family Pelecanidae; genus Pelecanus; species Pelecanus crispus. The sequence goes on along the minus strand of NC_134654.1, from coordinate 11,680,171 downwards.
GGCCTTTTCTGCTTCCCACCCCACCCCACCAGTGAGCAGGCTGGGGGTGCACAAGAAGCTGGGAGGGGACACAGCCGGGACAGCTGGCCCCAACTGACCAAAGGGATATTCCACACCACATGACATCGTGCTCAGCATATAAAGCTGGGGGAAGAAGGAGGAAGTGGGGGATGTTCAGAGCAATGGCATTTGTCTTCCCAAATCACCATTACATGTGATGGAGCCCTGCTTTCCTGGAGATGGCTGAACACCTGCCTGCTGATGGGAAGTGGTGAATGAATTCCTTGTTTTGCTTTGCCTGTGTGCGTGGCTTTTGCTTTACCTATTAAATTGTGTTTATCTCAACCCATGAATTTTCTCACTTTTGCCCTTCTGATTTTCCCCCCCATACCACTGGGAGGGAGTGAGCGAGCAGCTGTGTGGTGCTTAGTTGCTGGCTGGGGTTAAACCACGACAGCAAGTCAAGTGTTTTGCCAGCTTTTCAGAGAGAAAATGTGTCCAACTGAGAGGTGCTGATTCCACCTTCCTAACAAAACACACAC
>NC_134654.1:11612129-11674629 GCF_030463565.1 Pelecanus crispus | reverse complement strand
TGGCAGAGCACAGAATGGCTTTTGCAGATTTTAAACCTGGCTTTGTCCCTATTTATCATAGGACACCAGGGAAGCCATACCATATCTCAGTTCCTATACTCGTAAGAGAAGGATGAGAGTGTCAGCATACTTCAGTGAAATAATTTCTTATCTATGAAAAAAATGCACACTGGTATCATAACATGAAGAATGTTTTTAAATGCTAGAAGTATCAGGCCATAGTTTCATATTCATTACCGTCGGATGACCACTCTGCCGTATCTTCTGGCAATGCGTATTTTATTTGAATTGGGCAGGAGCAAACTGGCAAGAAATACTTACGTTCCTGTCTTGGCTGTGGGGAGAAAGATGATGCCTGATCCATGGTGAAATCAGGATGACAACACTTGATCCAACACGCAGTCCTCCAGGATGAAGTTATCCCTTTTAAATTTTTACCTACATGTGAGTCAGCAGGGTTTCTAGTACCTTAGCACTTTGTGTCATATGACCATGGATTTTTTAAAATCCAAAATTAAGTACCTAAACCAAGATTTACCTTCCATGGAACTACTGTCTTAGTTCTTCTTGACCAGATGGAAAGAGTATCAGCACCGGAATAATCTACATCTGATATAACCTTGTGTTTTAGCAATACAATATGAAAGTTGAATTTGTGACTTTTCCCATGAAGTCGCTAGAGAGAGGAGGGTGTTCACACCATATGATGATACAAGAAATGTGGCACGTGTAAGAGAAAACTCCTGCTAAAACATGCAGAGCAGAGATGTGAGGAAGCAACATGAGCCTTCACAGCACAGTTTTAGCATCACAAGGCAACACTGCGCATGTTAGAGTAGATGACAATGAGTTTTAAACTGAGCAACACCTGAAATTAAATGGGTCTGCTTTCAGTTACACCAGTATCAACCATGGGCAGGTCCTCCACCATGGAAGAGACCAGAAGCACTGCTTCTGCCCCAGCTCAGCAGAGAAGAGCTACAGCACTCCCTGTGAGACAGGCTAAAGACCGGAGATTACATCAGGACACTGCCACGTGCTGATGTTCAAAGACATTAGATGTGCATGCCGAGCAGCATGCCACTGTTGTTACACCCTGCTTCTCAGCAGGACACGATGTGTCACACAGGCACACCCTTGGAGCTTAAAAGGCCAAGACAAGAGAAAGAGAGAGAAGCATTCTTATTTTAGAAATAGTAAAAGGAGACTCATTCTTGTGGGAGTTTTGCCCTTTAACTCTGTTTCATTTCTATGGGAGTTGGCACCTAAATGCCTCTGAGAGTCTAGTCTTGATTTATCTGCATCACACAGATGCTGAGGCAGAGCTGGGAGTCCAACCAAGGCTATGAATATCAGTCCAGTGCCTCCCATTCAATGGCACTTTTTCCTCAAGGGTCTTTAAAGATGCAACACACTTGTACAAGGTGACACAAACGAAGCTAAACCTTGAAAAGGTTTTGCAACTTAGACTAGTGGAGTCACCTAATGATGATCCCTGCCAGAAACTGCCTCCTAGTCTCTTCATTGACCATCTATTTGGTTGGGGTTTGTCCTTAAAGATTTGCCTGGGCCAGCTGCAACAAGGAAAGGTGTTGTGAACATGAGGAAAATATAAATTCTTTTCTGGATTTTAGTCTAATCTCCTCTAGTCTAGTTTAAGCCCTAAAGAGAAGGCAATTGCCAAAACCAAAGCAATCTGTCTTTTCTTTTTATATGTGTTGTATCCCCCAGTATACCTGTTGCAAATGGTTCATTGCTAATTGAGTAAAAAGAGAGGTATCTTTCTTAAACAGCATAAATCAGTCACTGGTATAAATGGCTACTGCTGGACCATTTTACAGAATGACTTCTACTAGTAGTGGATTCTTCATGGAAAACAACTAATTTTTCATGTTGAGCCACTGCATCTGCACTTTGAAGTTACACTGAGGGGAACAAACAAAACAAAACCCACTCCAGAGGCAATCTATCTTTCCTTTGAAATTCACTCCTATTTTTACTGCTGCCTCTAGACTGCCATGGCCCCAGCAGCCTGCTGCTGACCATACTGCCTGCATGATGGCTTGCGGGTGGAAGAGCACCTCTCTTGCTCTGCAAATGCTTTCAATGGAAATTCCTTGAAGGTAACAGCTTCTCAGGTCTGGAAGTGTGCATTACCAGCTAATATCCTCTAGAGTGGGGAGAAGAAGGAAGGGAGTGACAGTCCTGAGACATAATCCAGACATCAGGCAGAAGCAGTGCTAGAGCAGGACAAGGCTGCTATCTACTACGATATTCCACAAAACCTCAGGTCGTGCCTTCTGCCTTTCTCCTGGCCAGCTCTCCAGAAAGCAGCAGCAGCACCTTGGCAGCTACTGATAGCCAACGCAGCTTTCCTCTGTCCTGATGCAACTACAGGGTGGGTCTCTTACCTAGATTTTCTGAGAGGAACAGATGCCATGGGTTAGGTGAGCAACACTGACTCTCACCAGACAATCTCAGTACCATTTTGCAGGCTGGATATAGCCCACAGACCTCCATACTGCAATGCCTGAAGCAATGGACGGTACCTGATGCACAGGGATCAGTGTGGTAAGATTAATGCATGGAGCACATCTAGAGAAGACTACTCTTGGCAAGATCCACAAACCATGCAAGAAGGACCTCAGCCCCTGTGATAGGACCGATCAAAGCAACGGCAGGGGTCTACTGAGTCTATTAGAAGACGAGAAGAATAAGAGAAGTCTTGGATAAACTTTGCTGGACACAACAGCCAGTTAAGAGAAGGGGAGAGGAAGGCTGGGGACACATGGCCGTTCCATCCATGCTCTGGTTGAGCTGAACCCATTCCTTACTCCCTGTCACCCTGCCAGTCAAAGCTGCCTTGGGTTTAATAGCTGCCAAAAGCAATGAATCTGTTTCTCCTTTTCACTCAATAGCAGCATTCTTGGATGCAAACATTAGCACTTTACCCTAACCCAATTAATACCTAGTGTTCAGTCACAGCACTGATTAACATGTTGTTCACAGTGATTAAAACATTTCTTCTCGTTACCATACAGTTAAATGCTTGGAAGAGATCTACAGTTAATGGGATACAGGCAAGGTTGCAAATCGTGGCTGTCACACTTGGGGAGGGGAAGGAAAAACCCCAGCCTTTTTTTCTGCTTCTTCCTCTTCTTTTAGAGTTGCTAATTAAGGGCTGACTTTTTGGGCAGAGAAAGAGGGGGGTGGAGGATGGGGAAAAGGAACTTTAGGTAATTGAAAGAATCCAATTCATGCAAGCGCCTGACTGGTGCTAACCTACATCATTAAAGTTGCCAGCTAACAAACATCAAACACAGGCCAGTATTAATGAAGCAGATGTATTAATTTCCGATTTCTGAGAAAGCTAAGCAACTGGCTGGCGTGCTGGCTTCCTCTGTCTCTCACTCCCTTTCTCCCCATCTGACAGCACTATTAATGATCTTTAATGCCCCACAGGCACTAATGGGTCCCGCTGGGAGTCCAGAAATACTGCAATTTGTATTGAGGATTTAGACATAACAACAACAACAAAAAAAGAGCCCTCTGCTCTGGGGAGCAGGCGCTTGATCAGTAGTTTCCCCCTGTGGAATAGCACAACAGAATAATAAATGACAGCTCTGCGATTAAATCAAGCCTTCTGCTTTAAGTGCCAGAGACTGTGTGATTGTCACTAACAATCTACTGCTTGTTAACACCGCTGGGGTATAAGCAAACAGCAGTCAACACTCCCTCCACCCCCCCAAAATGGAGGCGGTCTACCTATTGCTTCATTTATATATCTGTCTATCCTGAGGGGAAACAATTCCCTGTAGGTGTGGGTTGGGGGGTTTTGTTATTGTTATTGTTGTTGTTTTTAAATAACTTTTGTTATTCATGTATTGAAAACCTGAAGGGAAAAGACGGGGGGTGGAGAAACCATCTGCTGCCATGTTCAATCAGGCAATTACTCCCAACCGCATCCGAGCGCAGGACGTGCGCTGATACCCCACAGCCACGGGAGCAGCGCCAGCACCATACTGGGACCAAGACAAGGCTGCACCAAACTGCCCTCTCCATAACTGTGAAAATAAAGAAATGTGTCTCCCTCCCAGCAGCCTGGCAAAGAAAACCAAAAGCTACCTGATTTTAGCAGTGGTCACAGCAATCCTTTTGTGTTGCTTGGTTAAGGACAAATTGGTTTCTCTGCCTTTCCCCCCTTGTCCCATGTCAATCCAATAAGGTTTAGATTCTGCTCATTTTACCCAGCAAGGAAAACACAACGGCCCTTGTAATTAAGGCTCTGCATTTGGCCATGGATACTTAGAGTGGTAATACACAGACCAAAAAAGACCTGGATGGTACAATATATAGCCAGAGACCGAGGACCTCCTCTCATTCAAGTCAACCCCCAAACTCCCACTGAGTTCAAAGGAAGCAAGACTGAGCCCCCAGGCTGTTTCTGAATGTGCCAATAGCATGAATTATCTGAGCAGGATAATTATTTTTCTTAGCCAAGAGGCAAGGTATTCTGTCTCACTTACAAACTTTAAATATTACCCTGCTGTTTCATTTAGATGGAGTCCAAAGAAAGGCACAACAGCTTATTATCATGGACTTTTATGTTCAGATGGAAATAGAGCAGGGATAAGGTTTTAACTCTGACGTTAGCTGTCCAGACATTTTCCTAACACCAATAACATTTGGAATTTCATCTATGAAATTACTCATATCTTAAGCATTTTAGATTTATGTTTTAGACATAAAGAGACTTTTTGACTCCATCCCACAGAAGAAAGCAACAGATGGAGAGGAGGGCTGGGCAACAAAAAAAATCAGGAACATCAACTTTCCCCAAAACAATTCCTTAAAAATTGGCCTTCATATTTGCCTCCAGATGAAATGGAGATGCTGTTACACACAATTTAACTATAAATTACTTCTAGATGATGAATGGAACGAGTAAGAGTTTTGGTTTTAAATACTGCTACTTGAATCTTTTTTAACTTCATAAACAGCCTGTTAATTTGACAAAGCAGATTGGTGTGCCCGAACTTTCTATGTGCTAATACACACACAGAGAGCCATTTATTATGTTTCTCCTCTGCTCTCAGAGTTAGGCAAAATACCCTGAAGACCTATAATAAACTCATGATTTCTTCGAGGAACAATTTAGGTTATTTTTAAATGCAGATCTTAAAAGTTGTAGGATTACTGGATAGGAAGATATCAATCAAGTGATTCAAAATGTCCATTCTCTTTAAGTGAGTGATGGATCTTCTTTCTTCTTGCCTGTCTTCTCCTCTTTTCTGTGTCAGTCATACATCCAGGCTGCTATTCACACTTCATTCACAATCCTCTGTACCTATAATCTCTGTTATTTTGCTGTCGACTCCTCATGCCTCATTAGGCATGTTTGACACCTGCACCTAATACCTTTTCACTAGCAATGCAGGACAGCTTTTGACAAGAACAGATATTTTTCCACAATAGCTTTAAAGAAGGTCTTCCAAGTGCATTACCTTGTGTATTTTATGGGGTTAATGTGATTTTTCCCCCTTATTCAATAAACTTACATCTTATTCCACTCTCCTTGTTAGACACAACTGAGTTTTCTTTGTCTTATTTAAAAGCATGTGTGCACATGTCTGTGAGAGGGTAAAACAGCAAGAGCAAAGCAGTAATTTGGGCCAATGGGGCCTGTATTAAGTACCTAAATCAACACAAATGTGAGCATATGTATGTATCTATTTTAAAATAATATAAGCCTTATTAATATGATAGCTTTTCTATATATAGGTATAGTTGACATTACTCGTACAAGAAAACTATTAATTAGGCTTGAACTACTTAAAATAGAGTACTAAATTACTAGAATTCTTGGACTAATAAATTACTGTACCACTCAAGAGCATGAAACTAATTCTTTTGGGACTGTAACTTAATTTGTTAAAGTGCAACAAATAGTTGCTCAGTGTCATAAATGAGTTAAAATCATTCTAAAAGCTACAGGGTCACAAGAAGTCAAACATGATCCTACATGCCACTCATTTAGTGAGGTTAGCACTAATTGTAGAATACCCCACTGGGAAGTAACAACCCAAAATAAAATGTGTACACAAGCTGTGTTAGGCTGTTTTGTACTATGGCCTGGGGGAGATGGGGAGCCTGACACACCTGAATCAGCCTCTCCAGAGAAATTCCTGCAGGTAATAGTAAATACAGAATAAGTTTGGAGGCCTCAGCTTGAAGCTGTTATTTATGACGATGACAATGATGACTAAAATATGAGGATAAAAGGGCATTCCTTTCTCAAACTGATTTTTTCATGGCTTATCAGCATAAAAATTGTGAAGGGCAGCTTGGTTTTGGCTTGGCTCTTTTCACTTGCAATTGGGCAAAACTGGAACTGATTCTTCAACAATATTCAGCCTATCTGTCAAAATACAGCTCTGTTTGTGCTGTAAACTAAGCAAAAACAACCCAGTACTCCAGGGAAATGTATTCTATTCTTCTATATCCTGAGCATACACAGATTTGCTTGTACCTTCCCTAACTGAGGTTGGGGTGCTCTACCTGAGGGAATGAGGTCACATTTTTCAGAAATAGTAATTTCAGTAGATACTAAACAAGATTTGCCTGCAGCTGTTTTGCAGTTCTCTTTGGTATATCAGAACAGCTGAAAGGAGTGAACAGAAAAGCAGACTGAGCACCTTCCAACACACTCCGAACTTGGACCAAGGGATGCACATTTCCTTTTTTATTTTCTTTTAAATTATAGCTCTTCTGTTGTTGTTTAATTTCTCTTTCCAGTTCAGTGCCAAGGCAAATGTGAGGAGAGGTTGAAACGGCAACTTTAGAATAATAATAATAAGAATAATAATAATAAAAATAATAATAATAAAAAAATAATCCACAGGAATCAAACATAATGATTGCAGCACAGTCCCTCCACACTCCGTGTGGCTGGTCCTTTAGAAGACCTCTCCTGCTATGTTCTTACACAAAGGAAACTATCTGCTTCCCACATCTGGCATTATATTTGACTGTCCTCACATTAAAATTAAATTCTGATAAAAATGGGCATAAAGGCGAAAGGGTTAGTAGGAAACAGTTCGCAGCAGTATTGATGAGAACAGCTTGCAGCTGGAAGCCTGAGATAACACAGTTTGTCAGAACGCTGTCACACAGCTGCCTGCATAATGAGGTAAGAAAAAAAAAATGCTCTTTCATTTGTTATCAGTAGAAATCTCAAAAAGAGATGCATCATTTAGAAGTAGCCTAACTAATGGTCAAGTTCTACAGGGATGCAGATGGGATGTGGAAAATATTCCCTACCAGCAAAACCCTAGGCTCTATCATCCTTAGCAACTCACATGCTGCTGCCAATGTGAGTGGACAGGCCAGCAAGTACCTTTTTCTGTATAAAACAGGATTTCAGAGGCTGAGCTGGGGTTTCCAAATGTGGCAGTGGCAAAATCCAGTTGTTAAAGGTGATTTTGTTAGAACTGTCACCCTCATGCCTCTCTTTAAAAATGCTACACACTTACGGCATAGTATTTCTTCATTTAGGATTAACTCATGCCAGCACAACTGCAGTAAAATCATTCCTAATTTATACTGCTGGCAGAAAAGACTCATACCCATAAATCTTTTGAAATACGTAAGGCACATTCTTGCAATGTATAAATTTATTCAATTAAAAAAAATAATTTTAAAGCACCGTTTCTCAATTCTTTTCCAAGAAGCAGCAGTACCTCAGGATTCCCAGCCACCCTGTCAGCTAGATCAGTATGGAAAATGAGGAAGATGCACCCATAGGAGCTGCTGGAGGTGGGACCAAGGGTCCATCTAGCCCAGTATCCTGTCAATGACTACTGGAAGAAGGCATCCACGCCACTAACCTGTTCATCAGGAGAGTTTCCTCTTATCCTCACTACTCTGATAACATGCAGCCTGTTAGATTCACAAAGGAAAAAAATGTCTTTAAACAGACTTCTACCAAGAATAGTTTCTTTTGATGGACAACATCAAGGCAGGAAGTCAAACAGGAAAACCTCTCACCAATTTATTGCCATCTGTCCTGGTTTCAGCTGGGATGGAGTTAATTTTTTTTCCTAGTAGCTGGCATAGTGCTGTGGTTTGGATTTAGTATGAGAATAATGTTGATAACACACTGATGTTTTAGTTGTTGCTAAGTAGTGTTTATACTAGTCAAGGACTTTTCAGCTCCTCATGCCCTGCTGGTGAGAAGCTGGGAGGGGGCACAGCCAGGACAGCTGACCCAAACTGGCCAAAGGGCTATTCCATACCATACAACGTCATGCTCAGTATTTAAACTGGGGGGAGTTGGCTGGGGTTCAGCGATCGCTGCTCGGGAACTGGCTGGGCATCGGTCAGTGGGTGGTAAGCAATCGCATTGTGCATCACTCGTTTTGTATATTCTTTTATCATGATTATTATTATTGTTATTATTAGTATCCCTTCCTTTTCTGTCCTATTAAAATGGCTTTATCTCAACCCACAGGTTTTACTTCCCCCCCCCCCCCCCCTTTTTTTTTTTGATTCTCTCTCCCATCCCACTGGGGAGGGGGGAAGTGAGCGAACGACTGTGTGGTGTTTAGCTGCCTGCCAGGTTAAACCACAACACCATTGGAAGTCACATGTCTGGATACAAAATTTGAACTGATCCAAATATCTCTGTGTGCCAGTTCAAGCTATTTGTGCACTGTCACAAAAAATAACCCTACACTCAGAGCACCTGCAGCAGGGGGTGGAAGGGTAGGAATGGCAAAGGAGAGCAAAGACTCTCTTGACTTCCAACAGCAAGATGAATTCCAATTTGTTAAATTGGTTTTGACAGGTAAAACTGGGTACATAAGACACAAAGGAGAGAGGACATCGCACCAAAGATGCCAAATATTGATTGTGACCTTTTACAGCAAACACTTCCATTGTGTGAACAAGTTGTCTATGTAGTTAAAAGGCCAAGCAATGCTGAAGGTATTTTTCCTTCCCCTTGCCAAATGTTAATTTGCACTGAGCGATTCACAGGGACGTTACAAGGATCACAGCCTTCCACAGAAATCTCCTTCATACCTCCACTGAATTGTGAAAAACAGGTTTTATGATTTAAAGGGAGTCATATGTATTATTTCTTCTGTCTCTATTTCTAAAGACATCAGAGATGGTTAGGTGATTTTGATGTGTCTCTCCCCTCTCTTTGCATTCCTTGCGTGTTCCTCATTTTCTCCATTACATTTGGGTTACAAGCCATCCTCTGTCATGTCCTGTTTCATGATCCTTTACCCTTGTACTCCGTATTGCTGTTTCACTTCAAAGGGGGTTTCTATCTCAGAGCGGAGAGAAACAAGGGCATCTCCAGACAACACTGCACTCATCTACAAAGCTGTTACTACAGCAGAAGAAACCTTGCCCTATTCATATGTGCCATATTAGCTTCTACAAACACCGGAATAACAAACATTTCTTATTTTAAGAAGGCTTTTTCCTTGCTATCTTTCTAGACTTTTTGAAAGATGGATATAGATTTGAATTAATTTCATTTGTCTAAAATTTTTGGTTTTGAAGCAATCAATTTATAAAAAGGGAAATTAAGAGGAAAAATAGGAAAATGGCATACTAAAATAGGAAAATGGCATGACTAAAACTGAGTGTGGTTGAAGAATGACAATTTAAAAGCAAAAGAAACAAAAGCTTCATATTAAAGGGATGCAAAATCAATACAACTTCTAAATCATTGAAATAGCAACACAAAACTCCCCTCCTTTCAATGAAATCTTGCAAACACTTCCATGTAAGTCCCTAATTCATGCTATTCACCAGAGTTGTGCACTTTCCTTTATGATGAATGATGCCCTGACTCTACAGTACCTTCCACTATTACACTTCTGGATAGAGCTATGCTGGCTGTAAGAGCAGTTTTAGAGTGTTTTACGGACAAAAAGAAAATACCATGTGAATCCATGCTACGGCTGCCCCCCACAAATCTATTCCAACATCTAATCCACCTCCTGCAGCCTGAACCCAACCCATCCATACTGGACTTTGCAGTTTTAGAAAAAAACCCTGCAGACTCAGTACCTCTGCCTCTGGGCTTGCCTTTACTTACAGACCTGACTGAGGAAGCGGGGTGGAGATATCAGGAACTGGGAAGTGTGACTGTGCTTCTGCTGCTGTTGAGCTTTACATCTCCTAATGCAGGTACACTCCAAAGAAAGGGCAAGAAGGGAGATCTGGGAGGTATGTGCAGACAGAGTTATTTTGGCCTGGAGTGGGGTGCTCAGGGCACAGTGCTGCTGGAGGCTTACTGAAGAGTCAGCAGATACAGCCCTTCCAGCACAGGCATGCCCTGCACCATCTCCCAAACCAGGAAGTCCAAGGGCAACATGACAGCTGGAGCTCCTCAAGACTGTATGAGCTACTGTCCTAGGTGTGCTTCACTCACATGGAATTTCTATCCGTTAACTCTGAGGTGTGCTTTCTCTCCTTGGCAAGTGTAGCACTTGTCAAGATCACAGGGGCGAGTTGAACTGCATGTACATGTGATTTAGTGCTCTAGTGAGCTCTAGCATTCACTCAGCCCCTCATTTGAGAACAGAGACTCCCATTTTCTCCTTTTGATGCTGATGCATGTTGCCTTTGGGACCACACGTGTGGAAATGGGATCACATGAAAGGAAAGGCACAATTATGAACAAGTTATAATTTTTTTTTTTCAAGATGTTATCTGCGAGTTTAATCAACTTTCTGCATCAATAATATAATCTGCCTGTAAAACACCTGCTGAGCATCGCAATCTGGTGGCCACCAGCCACTCCAGGCAGCCCTTGGGTGAACACAGGGCAATGGCGAGGCAGGACCATGATGGCAAGACTGCACTTTGTCTGTATGCAGGAGTGTTGCAGAGCATCAGGAAGAGGCTGTTCTTCCTTGCAACATCCTGAGGGTTACGGATTAGGAAAAGGGATGCCAGATAAACCCTATATCACTTTTTTTCTTTCTAGGCCATTTTACCTACTACTGATGTTTGTCTGGTCTGAGAAATGCAGATTCCCATAACACTGGTGAATCTACAGATTTTGAACAGTAACCTGTCCTCTATTCACCTGATTTTCAGTAGTAAGCATCTAAAGCTTAGGTGTAAGCATCTAAAGCTAAAGGTGTTAGCATCTAAAGCTTGTTTGCACAACCTGTGTGACACCACACCTTCAAATCTCTGCCCTTCCTTGTTCACAGCAAAATAAATCATCTACTCAAAATGTCCCCACCTATGGCTGGAGGCAGACAGATTCTCTGCCACACCACAGCTGGCTCCTGTGGCAGCAGAAACTTAACACAGCTCTAAGTTACCTTGGCAGCCATGATTTACAACAGTATTTCAGTGAATCTAATCAGAAGTGTGAATACTCCCCTCCTATCTGGCACACATCGTTGGCGTTCTAATTATTCACACATTTTGGCAAGCATTATGGTGTTCCCCTACCAAGCTCCTAATCCCTGCAGATCAGTTAAAATAAATGAAAGAGAGAATCAAAAGGCACTTAAAAAATTCAACGGTTCTCTAAATGGGTTTGAACAGGCTCCAGATTATCAGTGGTTGCAGTTGACTAGCACTTAAAATTAGGCCCTCCCTCTCCTACACACCTCACATTTCCCCTTCTCATTTAAAGGAACTGTCTGCTATTCCGACTCCTGGATGCACCAAAATGTCTAAATGAATAAAAAAGGAAAATATATGCATATCACCTACATTCAGTACATACTGCAAATCTTTGAGGTTTGTAAACTGTATTTGAAGCTATTAACTGCAACAAGAACAGATCACAATGTGGGAAACAATTATAGAATATGCTAATTCAGGAAAGCATGGCAACAACTCAAGTTTTCCTTTTCTTATTTCTGTGCAGAAGAAATGCCCCAACACTGGGGAATGAGTTGCTGTCTTACAAAAGAAATGTAACATTAAGATCTATCCCATTTGCAGTCATTAAAAATGTATACTCCTTCCCTTAGTGCATTCCTCCTCTAGTCTGCGTATGAAATATCTGCAGAATAGACTTCTATCCGTGTTACCCTTTCAGTCAGTTTACTATTTACACGCAGACGTTTTGCTAGCTCACCCTCCAGAAGTCACTTCAACACTGCTACAAGTCCTTTCCTCTGGCCAGGCTTTCCACCAGCGCACCACCAGGAAAGCACGCTTCAGCTACAGGTCACCCAGCAGTTATTTCTCTGCAGCCACCGGCGTCAGCACTACCCCTCGGCCTCACCCTCACAGCCTCTCACTCCTCCCTGCATACAATTTTCTGCTCCAGCTGCTCTCTGTGACCCAGTAAGCAGAGCTGGGAATAAACTATAACCTCTCCACTTCAGGTAGTTTAGCATTTAGGTCTCAAAGCCAGTTTTCTGCTGGACCTACCGTCACTCACACATATGCACACACACATACACTTGCACTGTCATATTTTTATATTTCACCAAGTTATTTTTCAGCCAGCTATTTATGAGAGAAAAGAGTGCTTTATACTGCACAGTTCTTTTCCTTCTCCCTTACTTGCTCCCAGGTGCCTTGTATAACTGTGATGCTTTTGTTACCGCACCGGCATCATACCAATAAAAACAGCACCCACACATGTCTATTTATTAAAGACTCGAACCATTTATGTACCTCTGTGTTCTGAGGAAATGCCAAAAGAGTAAAAATGTTGATGTTTCACACATATGAAATAACACAGGACAGGTCAGTGCCTTGAAATGACTCTTTCTTAGGTGTCACCGTGGAAACGGGCCAAGATAAATCTCCACATCACTAACAAGGGTCTTGGAGTGACACTCGTAAAATGAAGAACTAAAATGAAAGGGGAAAACACTAATAAACACATATGTGAACAAGACACTAGTAAAAAGGGTGTTTTCGTGCTTTTGTATACTCTGCAAGAATGAGAGACTAATTTCTTGTTTGGTGTAAATCAATACAGTATCATTAAGCTCATTAGGATTTTGCAGATTTACACTGAATGAAGATCCGTATGGTATTGTTCTCAGTTTCCACTTGCTAGGAGATAGATGGAAATAGTTGGTCATGCATCAGTAACACAGCAATTCTAGTTCACTGGTGGCTGCAAGCCTGTTCTAGAGGACAGGAAAGAAGGAAAGCAGAAAAAATGGAAAGACGAAGTCGTGGAGAGGGGAAATGCGAGTGAAAGAATGACATACAGTGTCTGAGGGCTCTTCCCATATGCACGATCTCCTCAGAGCTCTCGTAAGACAGCCCTTTTGTCTGGCAGTTGAATGTACCCACTCAATGACACAAAGTTACTCACATAAATGTTATTTTCTTGAACGCTCTGAATCTTTTGAAAACAGACAGTAAAGGCATTAATATATCCATATGTATTTATAAGTAATTTAATTATGAGGTCAAATACTGTTGACTACACCTAACTTCCAGGCTTCCATGTACGTACTTTGATCAATCAACTGTTTTCCATTTTTATTTTTAACATTAGTTTTTAATATTCATCAGAGGTTCATTGTGTTAGGCACAGCACAGCCGGAGCATTAAAGATGCTTTAGGCACTGATGACTTTATAGATAAGGGCCCCAATAATATGGCTTTTAGGAAACTTATACTCCATATCCAAGGCTGTAGCATATACTTGCAGACTCTGGGCTGACTTTGATGAGAAGAAAAACCAGAGACTGACATGGGGACAACAAGGAAGAAGTGGCAATAGTTAGAGGTGAAGCACACAGAGGGAGCAAGTTTCCATTATTGTTGCCTAAAGGCTCCACCTTTGTGGTCTTATTCAAGTACAATGTCCCACTGTTTTAAAGCAGAGTGCAGTTGTGAAGGAAGATGTTTCTTTTTCTTTGGTCTTCAAACCCAAATTACATTATTTGTCCTCTTGCAGCTTGCATAAGGCCAGCAAAAAGCCATGAAGCTGGTGTACATTCCACATTGTGTGCTCTGGTTAGTACAAAAGCATGTGATTGGGTGTCCACAGATCTGGTATGAATTACTGCAGAAAAACATTCCTGATTTATGACCGCAGTCAAAACATTAAGGAGATTTAAATTTTCTTTTTAAGATGAACTCTGGTTTAGTAGACCCTTTCATAAACTCTTTGTGGAATGATTTTTTAAGATTGTTAGCAACAGAACAAAGTTATCTAGAACACATCTATATTAAGATTGAACCTAAATAAATTTTTAGATAAGATGTATTAATGACTTGTATTTATATGGTGGCTCAAAGTGTTTCACAAATATTGATGAATTAAAGCCTCATGACAGACTTCCAAGCAGGACAATGTTAACATACCCTATTTACAGACAGAACTGTAAACTCTGTCAAGAGATATTCAGAGATTAAGTGATTTGCTTAGGGTCAGAAAGTCACAAATAGCACTCTGGAGTCACATGCTGCCACCCTCGTCAAAACACACTATTCAGTAATGTGCGTGATCAGCCACAAATGCAAACATTCATAAACCCTGACTTTACTCCATGAGGTGACTATGGTATTTACAGGCTAGAAGAACAAAAGTTCTGCTTTTGTTTTTCCTCATTATATCCTATTTAGTCTGCAAACAAGAATAAAAATAAACACAACACATAAATAAATACATACATAAATTTGGCCTGCTGAATGGCAGTTGCCTTTATTTATATTCTCCATGCCAGAAACAATGGCAGCCTATTATCTGCCCTTCAATATGATAAATGTATGTAAATGGAAAAAGTCTATAGCTCATAATGGATAACAGTTTGTACCTTTAGTGTCTTAAAGCAAGGCAACTTTATGCCATAAATGATTCCTTGTCTAGCAATAATGTTACATTACATGTTCTCAGGGAGAAAACGGAAGAGAAGAGGAAGGAAAAAAAATCCCGTGCCATTTGACTAAAAATGCAGAAGTTATTGTAATGTATTCATTAGATGCATTGCAATGTCCAGTGAGTCTGAGGGATTCTGGGATTTCTGTCAGTAACTGACAAACAACAAATAAAATCATATCGTTGGACTTGATGTGGGGTATTTCCCCCACATACATGTTTCTTTATCGGATGTTTCTTACCCATCTACTTTTACTTTGCATTTTCTTGATTTATCTCTGCGCACCCAGATGTGTTTTTAAATGGTGGTGGTTATTTATGAAGTCTTAAATGGCTGAGGGCCTTCCCCTGGGAAGAAAATGAGCATCACCCTCTCAAAACACTGCCACGCAGAGGTGCTTACACCACTCTCCCCTGTTATATGCCTCAAACAGGCAAAGGATGTTAAAACAGAGAGAAATGAACTCTAATCACGGCAAAAGGTGCTGAAGAGCCTTACAAAATTCACCTAAGAACAAACTTAAGAGTGACTGGTGTGAATCCTGACCTGGTATAAACTGAAACCACAGAAGGAAACCAAACGGCTGGGCCACATGCAGTCTGAATCCACGTACACATGATATTTGAGGCAATCTTTACAATTTAGAGATCCTACATGAAACTCAGGGCGATGCACGCACTATTACATGGCAGTAATATAACAGGTTGAGCGCAAAAAAACCCAAAGGTCCTTCCAGACAAAACCCCTTTTTAAGGAGAGACCCAGGGAGATGCATTTGCATGATGTCTCCCACAGATTGCAAAACGCAAGCCAGTGCAACCCAAGTCTCCATGCAGCTCAGTCACAAAGCAGAACCAGATTCCACGATGCTGGGAGGGGAACATACTCAACGATCTCCTCTGATCTGCTCAGGGGCTGTTATGCTTGAATCTCTCTCTAACTCCGTGTGTTGCAAGGGCAACGCCGCTGCCACAGAGGCACTGCAGGACTTCCACACTGCGCAGTAGCAGCAATTGAACCTCTCTCTTAAGGCACAGCTTTGCGAAAGATCATCAGCAGAGGAATCCCTTCATCCGTCACACCAGTGGTATCTAACCGCTCTGCACTAAACAAATGGGCTTGATCACAAGCCTGGCTGCACTTTTTGATAGAAGCTGCAGTTTTAAAACACTCCTTGCCTTTTATTCTATGCGGGATTTTCTTTTCTTCTTTTTTAACTTAGCAAATGCCATGGTGCACTCTCATTTTCGATTTTAATGGCTAAAGATATGCACGCAAAAAGCATCCTAATTACTGCTTTCCTGGCAGACACAGCCATTTCCTTGGGTTTTTATTGCCATTAGTTTTCCTCACCGATTTATCCTTAGCTACTCTCTTTGCATCTTCCTCGCCTCCCCTGAGCCCTTTCCTCCTCGCTTCTCAAGACTTGTCAGCACGCCTCCAATCCCCAGGAGAGATTGAAGGCCTTGTAAAACCCACTGCGCAAACAAGCATTCCTGTTCATTTATCACATTTAGCATGCGCACTTCCACACTCATCAAAACCAAGCCTGAGCTCGCTAAGTCATTTCCCTCTCCCAATTACAAATTAGTCCATTAGGCTGTCTGCAGTAGGCCCTCTGTTGCATCTTGGTAATGGCTTCTGAGATTTCCATCATAATCGTAATGGCTCCCTGTGCAGCCATGAGGGCAGATGGAGGCCGCTCGTGGGTAATGAGGTATCACACTACCAAAGGGCACAGCTCTGGGCTCATTATTTAGTCTTGGCTGTTTTGTGAAAACAACAACAAAGGTAAAATGCTGAAGGGAACACTTTAGCATATTAAATTAACACTTCTTGAAATTTCTCTCTGTAAACATGCCATATTTTTTCTTTATGAAACATCCCATGTGTCTGAGTGTGCGATGTGAGGGAAGAAGGAGGAGGGGAAAAGGGACCACGGAGATGGTGTGTGCTGCCACGTCCTCCCCACATGCTGCAAGCCGCTCCCCACTGGCGCTGCGGACACCGCACTGGGGGAATGCGAGGACAGCCCTGAGGACCTCGGCTGGCCACAGGGCTGGCAGGGCTCGACATGTTTGGCCCTTTCCTACAATCTGGCCTGTGGGTTCACACAGGAGCTGCTTAGCACCGACCACTTCAGATTATTTGAGCTGTCTCTAAAGGCAACATCTCCAAGGGATGTACCTACTGGGGACAGGAACTGGTTGGACTGTCTCAGTCCAGTTGCTAGTTCTGGGACTTGGCAATGTGACTGTTCCTTTCACAACAGCAGGCGCAGGCTGGACAGTATCTAATATGCCCAAAGCTGTGATCATCCCTGTTGAAGACAGCACCCTAAGAAAACCAGAGTGAAACCTTGTGAGACAACCCTCCACCTACCTCCACCTCCAGCCGTAGCAGCCCAAGAGCCCCTGCATGGGGGGGTCAGCACAGCACCACAGCCTCCCTCGCACCCAGTGACGAGGGACGTGGAGCCTGGCAGCTGAATAACTTATTTCAAAGACAGAAGCAACGTTTAAGACAAGCAGGTTAAAATCAATATCAATTAGACACTCTTTGAACATAGCTGCTCTCTTTAGATTTTGTCTATTGGATGTGAACTGTTGCTAATTTGACTTAGTTCCCAGCGGCACAATAGCATTCAAGATATCACATCCTACTGTGCACTGGAAGTTAGGGACAGTAAAGATGAAGGCTCTCCCTTCTCACTGGAGCTGAGCTTAATTTGTTTTCCTTATAGTTTTTTTTACCCATCTGAGATCATGAGACTACAAACAGGGCAGTGGTAAGGCCAGGGCTAGAGCTGTAATGTGGGTGGGAGAAGGGTTGGGGAACTTGTGCACAGAGGGGACGGGAAGTTTTTGTCCTTCTCCCTCACACAACTTCAAACGCTATTACAAGAGTAAGTCTGCAGGAGAACAAAAATGTAATAAATGTCCTTATAGGTCTGGCACTGTATGGAGTTTGCCTAAATGTCAGCCAGCACAAACACAGGAAAGTGGCAAATCAGTCAGTGAATGGAGGGTCTTACACATCTCACTTCTGTTGCAGGGTGCATCCCTGCCTGTAACCAGAGAGCTGGAGGTGCAGCTCCCATAGGGAGATGCAGGAGCAACCTAAACATTTCTCTTCAAGAGATTTTCCTCGAGTCACTAAGCAGCACCTCCCGTGCCCCTTTCTGAAAGTCCTGGTGGAGCTGGCCGTGCTGTCTATGCTGAAACACATTTCTAGATGTTAGTGAGCGAATATTGAAAAACATGTTTCACATCTGAAATACTGTTCATATAGGGAAAAAAAGAAAGCCACACCAGTGATTCTTTGAGATAAGAGGAGTGCAAATACAAAGTTAGCAGGCGGATTGCTATCCAACTCTGCTTTGGTGAGTAGTAAAACACAAATTTATGAGCTGGGTTTTGTTAAAGTTGGATATGGATTTTTGAAAATGAAAAGGATGGATGGGGGGACGGCAGTGAGACATTTAATCAATGTCATAAAAATGTAACATTCATTGGTTTCCTAAAATGAAATTAATAATCTGTGTAGAAGTATCATTAGGAGATAAGTGACATTTTTAGGCTTTGATTTGTAACTTGTAACAAATCTTACTTCCACATATTTCAAACATTCTTAGCGATATCCATCTTTATTAAAACATACCAAAACCTTTTCACCTCAACTAGAGTGGCCCATCAAGCATTTTTCCCCAGCATAATATCCTTAAGTAAAAAGATACATTATCAGGCACAGACTTTCCAGTAATGAAGGCAGGAAGAGACATGCTCCATACCATATTCAAATTAAATCAGGGATTTCAATACTCCCTGATTATCAGGGAGTCTCGTCTTTCACTAATAAATTTCTCCTTCATCCTAGGCACAGGCTTTCTAAGCTCTCTGAACTGATCACACATTTCATTGTATGCAGAAGGGCAAAAATAAGGTGTGTGCATGTGGGGAGGAGGAGTGTGGGACGAGGGGATAAAAAAATTAGGCAAGTCTGCTAGATAAATGATTGGAAATACTACATGAAAAGGCAGCCTTGTAGGAACACAAATCTGATTCACATGCCCTGCTGAATTTAGAAGGATTTGGGGGAAGGAGTAGATAATATACAGAGGCTTATTCTCCTTACATTTAGCGTCAAGGTATTTCACATCAAAGTATTTTCATACATTTTAATGGAGCTACCTTTGATTTGCACCAGCTAAGTGAGATGAGAAACTGGAGTCCAGAGCATGGATTACTGCGCACAATCTCTCAGACAGGAGGGGAGGTGACATGCTTCCTCTCCCCGCTCTGCCCTCCCCTTGCCTTTTTAAACATACAGCACAAAAGGGCACCAGGAAAGATTTTTTTTTTTTTTTTTTTAATTAGCAACAGAATCACAATCAACTTGTGCAACTGGGGGAGTGTGCATCTTTTCTTCATGGATCCCTGTCAAACATATTCTAATTAAGCTGTTTCCATTTTCATTGTGGAACAAGAGGAGGATGACAGCAGGGAAAAGTTGGTGAGAGTTATCACTGTACACATTCAGAAGTTACAGAGATAAAGGACAACCCCCATGTTGTGGCTGTGACAACAATAACAGACAAGAGTCCCCTGCTGAGACACAGTGTACTGGAGCCTGGCATATCATCCTTGCCTCGAAGAGAATACAGTATGAACAGAAAAGGGAGATAAAGAAAGTATCACAATCCTATCTATAAATGGAAACTGAGGCACAGAGAGATGTAATTCTTTGCCCAATATCACAAAGCTGCTCTATATCAAAATCAAGCGGTGCACCTAATTCTCCAAAGTCCCCGTTAAGTGCCTTAATCAAAAACTGCTTTAGGGCCTGGAGAGAATTGTCCTTTATATTAATTATCCTTTACACTGAAGAGCCACTAGGAAAGTGGTCTTGCTTTTACTGCTAGGCCAACTTCCAAAGGGTCTGACTTAATAAAACATTAAAAACTTCTCACAAGGGATTTTTGACCAATTTTGTTACACCCTTTGATTCTAATTGCATTACCCCATAATTGCTCTAGTACATGAGAGAAAGACACTTTTTTTATTTATACAGCTAAATCTGTACAAATTTAATATCCATGTATGAGGGAATCTGGAGACATTATTATCGCCATACTGATGTCCTTCTCTCACTTAGCCCCATTTGGATTCAAAGTAACAATTTAAAATAAAATGTCCAATAACATAAGTGATCACATGAAATATTTGATCATTTCCAAATATAAATATGATATTTTTACACATGCCTAAGGGCTTTGGGCTCCCAAGTTTCATTAAGAATGGCTCAGCCTGCAGGTTTGGGCGTAATGGCTCTGGAGTGTCTCGGTATTTGGAATTATTTTACTCACGGGAGAAAACTATACATAGCAGTATACATGTATACATCTATAAATCACTTTCTCAACTTTCCCAGCTAGAAAGCCTTAGACCGCCCATATTTAGTTGGCTTCACAGCTTTTGAGTGGGCTCACATGGCCACATCAGGAATGTCACAGGTAACTGATTGCAGACGGACACACACCAATGTCAGAAAGTGCACCCAGCTGCCCTATTTCACTCTCTACCTCTGAAGTACCACCTGATAACAGGTATTGAAAAGAATGACTTGGTAAGTCACACTATGTCCCCTTATTAGAATTTTTGCATACCTTGCTTTTCATTGAAATTATTTACTGAAAGAAAAAAACAAAGGCCCCTTCCTTTGAGAAGGTGAGATCTTTGATCAAGCCCACAGATTTTAACCTCATAAATATTCCCAGCTATAAGATCTTATTAAGAAGGTATGTCTCCCAAGAGCATAAAACCATCAAGCTGTAAATTTTATTTAATTTCCCATGAGATTTCCTAGCCTCATACATATAATTAGAGTGCAGTATAGAGCACTTTTTGTGTTTTGTCAATAAATCACTAGGGAACAATCAACGTTTAAGAGGACAAGCTTTAATGATTTTTCAGACCCCTAAGCAATCATGCCTGTTACAGTGGCAAGCTGGTCTTTAACTTTCTCTAACTAGGATTGTGGACTGTAATGTTAGATAGGGTCCCAAACACTTAATCCTATTAGACTCCGCAGCCCAGACAATCATAGCTTATACCCCAGGGACATATTGATTTTTATTTGGTTGACAGATAAGACTAGCCAAGCTACTGTAGGCTATGCTTTATTAAGTGTTTACAAATTAAATATCTTAAGGTCTGTAACAAGCACAACTCTGCCACACAGCCAAGTGCAGATTTGCAATTACCTGTACAGATGGACAAAAGATGACTCTCTATCAATCACCAAGAGCACATCTTACAGTATCGGTAGCATTGAGTGCAACCAGTCAAGAGGCACCAGCCTGTTCCTCACCCAGGAAGATGCAAGGCGCTCTCATCTCCGTTTCAGTACAGCCTCTTGAGAAACTGAAGTCTTCTTGCAAGACTTTTGTTTGTGGTAAAATATCTTAGGAATATCTTTGTCAGGAAGAACTCATCAGGGTGTATTTCAGTATTGAGCCATGACAGAAATTTTATCGTATTTTTAAAAAGGCAACACTCACCTCACTTATTTTGCCCCCTCTCTTCTTCATCTTAACTCACAAACTGAGTATTTTTTCACGGCCCATAATTTCTGTACTGCTGCCACAGCCTTTATTTGTTCTGTCTAATTCAGCCTACTTGGGTACTCTTGGAAGTTCCTACATGCACAGTGTAGACAGAGATAAACCATTCTTTCACATGCAGATTGTCTGTGACTTTTGGAAAGACAATCCCATTCTGTGTTAAAAAAAAAAAAATTAGATATTTTAGATGATTTAGAGAAAAAAATGCATACAATCAAATTCTTTCTTGCATGCAAACCATAAAATAACTTTTACACCTGAGAGAGCTGAATGGGTATATTTCTGATTCGGCACTATTTTACCCTTGACTTTGCACTGATGTCAATGACAAAAGGAGAAAAATAACTGCAGAGAATTGGATGCAAAGAATTCATAAATTTACTGAAAGGAAATATCTGAAAAAGAGAAATTGCCTTCCCGAACTATACAATTCATGGCAGTATACAGAACTACTTGGGTCAACAGATAGGACGGTATTTCTGTACCCTGAATTACCCTTGTGATCTCAAGTGGAAACCATCTTATAGGCACTGAATGCACATTAAACACTTGAGCTTTTCGTCGTATAATTTGATAATCACACCAACTACACTATCAGGCAAAAGTCTCCCAAGTACTTTAAATATGTTAATGAACCAAGATTTTATCTATAGTCTTATACAGCTTGCACAAATCTATAAATAGGCTTATCTCAGGGTTATTGCTGTTATAAATTAATTATGGAAATGTCAACCAAATCAGGTACATGCCAAAGGAGTAATGGGGAGAGCAGTGATTTGCAACAGAAGATTCAGATACCGGGTGACCTGCGTGAAAGGTTCACAGCCCCTGGCAGCAGTCCACAAGCTTCGGGGGAATTTAACCTTGAAGAATACACTTAAAATTGGTTTCCATATGAGTAATTGACAGTGGCTGAAGAAGTGGACTGAGTTAGGGAAGAGTTATTGCACTGTTTTCTTTTAGGATCTCATTCCTTAAGTCACCATTGTTTCTTTTTAGGCACCGGGACCTGCAGAGTAAAGGGTTTGGGGGTTCTGATTTTGTATTTGTTTGGAGGTTTTTCTCAGGGAGGAAAGGTGAAAGAAGGGAGATTAGGGGTCTTGACGTAAATTACTTACCTTTACCAAACTATGCCAAAGGTGTGTCTAGGAACGAAATACAGTTATTCAAAAGGAAAATCCCAGTCAAATAAAAAGTACTATTTCCCCACTTAGATTTTAATATGTATTTGTTTTTAAGGATAACAACAGAAGTATGTGACTCCTGAATATTATAAGAAATTTCACGTGTGCATCTCTGCATTTGTACTACATCTAACTCAAATAGCACTCTACAAAGTTTGAGAGATCTGTCAGAACACAACAGCTACTTAGATCCTAAATGCCATATTATTTCTACTATTTATTCTTTATACTGTAATTGGACCTGTGAACTCTGCCTGTGCATAAGGGCTCTTACTACATCAGCTGCTTCACAAACTGAACAAAAAGATCACGCATGCCCCAAAAACCTAGTATTCAAAAAGAAAACAGTCTTTATCTTCCACAGTTAATGCCTATCCTTTTTAATTAATCAGAAGACAGTTTTAGAAGAATTTTTTTTTTTATTTCCACTTTTCTTATCATTCTTATAATAAATAGGTTGATATTATTGTTGAGGAAATGACAAAGAAAAAAGTATGGCATTAGTGAATGAAATACCACATCATTATGTGCCAACAATGCTGAAGTTGGGGCACGTTAAAAATCTACATTGTCTCAGTTCAGAAAGTTCAATGCAAGGAGCTGTTGATTATATATAGCTTTCAAAATAAGGAAAAGAAAAAAACACCACTTTTACAGTGATTAGTATTGGCAGTGTTTGAGTCTCTAGTCCTATTCTGCTATAGCCAATCTAAAGTTATTACAGAACTCATCCCAAAGAGCTTGCAAAAACCAGAATTCTCCTTCACTAGGAATTTAGGTATTATTCTGGGTAACAGAATTCTGCCTCCCAGCTAGGATCCACTTCTGTGTGACTGAAACATAAATAAATTTGTGAAAGAGGCTGCTTCTAGAATATCAAATAATCTCAGGATATTTGTAGATGATTTATTCTTCTGGCTACATCAATATAAATGGATTAAACAAAATGCTTTCTATTGCTAGCTAGGATATGGTACTCTAGCTGGTCAAATATAGATCTGATTGTAATGATCTGGAGGCCGTGTGATCTGCAGGCTACATTATTACAGTTCACTACTCCTAAAGATGAGCTACAGAGAGTGGCCAACGCAATGATAACCAGATCAGGTCCAGTTCTTGTCTCATAATTGCAGCCCACCTCAAATACCAGGAATCAATCAAAGTCTCAAACTGCGAGTCTCAAGATGCTCTACAGAAATGATCAAGTTGCTAAAGGATATACATGTCTCAGCTGGAGGAAAACACTGCCAAGTAGGCAGAGTCTCCAACAATATTAGTATTAAGTCTGGGAGAAGAGGACTGAGATTCCCTGTGTAACACCCTTAGTGCCACAATTCACAAGTGGGAAGACAAATTGTCCGAAGACCTGATTATTTCAAAGCAAAATATCATTGATTTTCTTCCTCTTAACTCTAATGAAGACATAGATGGTAAGACATGAAAGAAAGAAGTTGAATGAAATAAAGACTGTTCCACAGGCTAGGAGGCAGAAAGAAATAAAGTCATCAACAAGCCATTTATGGACTATTTCTATTTGGATGGATTTCTCCTTGGTGCCACAGGAGCGGCATATCACCTGCACACTATTTAAATACAGATTCAACCTCTGCACTATGGTGGAAACAACATATAAGTGGTGCTTAGATTCTTTGCTGGCTCTCTGCACTGAAAGAGCTTCAACCATGCCACACACTTGCCCTTATGAGACAAAAGTACCATACTTTGGTTTAAATACTAGAACTGTGAAAGCTACACAAGAGTAGTCAACATTTTGTGAAATTCTGCACTGCAGCATCTGCTACTCGTCCCTTTCATTAAAACTTAAAAGTTATATTACAGACATCAGATTCATATCTACTAACTGCTTAATAATCTGATTAGATAATGGACTTGAATTCTTGAAAAAGTTACAGCATGAGGCAATTTTCAACAGATGGAGTTTGGTTTTAAGGATTTTGATAGAATGCTAAATATTTCCTGAAAAGTAACTATAATTTATAAATACACCTCCTCATTATACTGCAATAGGGTGTTGCATACCGTCACCTCAATCAAACTTTCAAACAAAATCTGTATAAAGCTTGTGCAGTTCCTCCAACAACAGTGTGGGATGCACGAAATACAGCATCCCATAACCAATCCCTCTGGTTATCTTGTCCTGACTTGTGTTTTACACAGTAAATGGTCAACCTTTCACTCAACCTCTACACATTTCTTTTTCCTTGGTGCCCACAAATCTTTAAATAAAACTCCAAAACATTTGTGTGCCTCGCAAGAGACGTTACCACCATCATATGTGCAGCGCTCAAATCACATTATCATTTCTACCAGTGTCACACTATTTGTGGATGCCAGCATGGAAGGCAGTATTAGACTGTCCTGTGATCACTTTCCATAACCTCCAGCCATAGATACGCGATGCAGGTTCCAACTTGTTGCTGTCCTGGCAGCTGCGAGGTTGTACTCTTATGGAAAGTATTTAGAGAATAGCTGGTGATTCAAGGAGCCTGGAAATATAGATTAAAACTCATACTCATGATCTCCCCATTTACTGCTCCTAAAAGTTTAACTAGGTTGAACTGGGCAGACATACCCATGAAGAGACTGTGTGAAGATTGACCATACTCCATTCTCAATAACCTGGTCAAAACTACTGCTTATAAACAGAGCGGGGATTTGCTAACTATGCAGCTTCGGGGCCAAGCCATTATGGCTTATTCAAAACAGGCTAACAAGTACTCTGGTTACATCCTGGAATTCATAAAACTTTTGAAAGTGTTATATTGGTCTTGTAAAAGTGGAATGTGTGTGTAGTATATTCTAAAGATGTCTAAATGTTAAGTATTTTACACAAGGCTGTGGAAAAAAGCTTGTCTTCCCCCCTGTTTTGGCATTAAATGCTATTCATGAATAATGAAAAGCAGAGAAGTACAGGCCTGCATACCTAGGCCATCAAACTACATTAAAACAAAAGATCAGCCTGAGGTTGGGAAGAGTGATCATAATTACAACAGATCCCATGGACAGCACAAATCTCATACCCAGCAGAGAGTGGTAGAAACTATGAAGCTTGATTCATGATACCCAGGTGCTTCTAGGTCCTGATCCAAAATGACTGAAAACCTTAGAAAGATTTCACTGGGCTTTGGATCAGACTTTTAGCATGTACAACTATGCTTATGCTGTTTGGGGACATGATGAATAATTAATATTGCTACTGACCTGGCTGATGTAGTAGAAGGAATGACCCAATATATTTTTGAAACTGGGGCTTGAACAGTGGTTAAAGACTTCTGAAATGTAAAGGCGGAGTTCTCTTTTCCATTATCTTAAGGTAAGGGAGGATCACATGGTCGTTTATCCAAGCTAGGAAAGGACTGAATCCCCTTTCTTCTTTTCAGAAAACTACAGGCAATATATATTTCCCTTATGGCTCCAGACTAGCAAGAAAAATTGAATGAATAAACATGAAATGTGGAAAAAGGGGAGAGTCCATGCTATTGCACCATGGTAAATGAGGTGACTTAAAACTGGTATTTTCCATTAAAAAAAATAGATTTACCATCTCTGAGAAAATACAGTTCACTGTCATTTAGACCTTACCAGCAGCTCTAAAGGAATGTAGAACCATCTGCCTTGAAATGAAATAAAGGCTGTCCTGAGCCAGAAAAAGAGAGTCCAAGATGAAGAGACAGAGTCCAGGCAATCCGCCATCAAGCCTAACTCTGAGGATGCACTCTGTCTCTAGACACATGCACACATCCTGTAAATGGGAGAAGATCCATCTCATGCTCAACAGGTTCATAAGGACGAGAGAGGTGGTGGAGTCACCATCCCTGGAAGCGTTCAAAAATCGGGTAGACATAGCACTTTGGGACCAGCTGGGTTAGCTCAGTTGGTTAGAGCATGGTGCTAATAACACCGAGTTCACAGGTTCAATCCCTGCTCACTGCAGGGGGGTTGGGCTCAATGATCTCTCAAGGTCCCTTCCAACCCAAAGCATTCTATGATATGATATGACATGTTTCATGGTTTAGTCTAGTCTACCCTTAACTGGTTTAGTGTGGACTTGGTAATGTTAGGTTAATGGTTGGACTGGATGATCTTAAAGGTCTTTTCCAACCTAAACAATTCTATGATTCTATGTTTTGTTCCTTTTATTCCCCCAAAAGCCATAGACAGTGCTGTGCTGCAACTGGCCAACCATGTTCTAATTAAGCAACAGTAGTTTCAGCACAGACTATTTCCTGGGGATTAATGACCAACAGAGAAGCAGTTGATGATCTGAGGCCCATTAATGCCAGTTAGTCATTAATCCCCAGCTATACCCTGCATCTAAGTCATTACAGATATTACTAGATTGGGGTACATACTTCTTGTGTGGATACATATTAATGGTTTGAGTGCTTGATGTTGTTGTTGCAAGGCTTTGCTATTGCTTATAAGCTGAGGGAGAGACAGGAGGAAGTAACATTTCTGATTATGAAGGTTTAAGTCTCAGAACACCAAACTTCCTCTATGAGGTCAGATAAGCTCCCTAATCTCTCTGCAACTAAATCACATCACCTTGAAAAGGAAAAAAAGATTACCTATTTACAAGATATGCAAATAAATCATCAGAAATGTAAGCTTCCACTTGTCAGAGTATCACAGTTTACCAACCTCACACTTTGCTCCAGAAATGATTAAAAAGGGAAAAAAAAAAAAAAAAAAAAGACAAAGATGGTAAGAACAAGGAATAGCTAAAGTACAGTAACATAGAGAAAAGTGCATCACACCCTCTGAGTCTTGCTACTGAATGTGCCACACAAACATACCAGCTGAGACTGTTCTCTCACAAGGCTGGTGAGGCAGAATCAGCCTGGAAAGCACATGAAAGAGCAGTGGATTCAGGGATGCTCCAGGAAGCGGTGCCAATAACCTGCCACTTGGCAGTTTCCCTTTGGATGAAGCACACATGGGATATCCTAGCTTGAGCCTTATGGTTCCTTTGCTGCTGAAAACCTCCTCTATTGAATTAGGAGTTAATTAGGGCCAGGTGGTTTATGCTCACTATAGGTTTTGCGGCACCTTCCACAAGAACATCAAGGTAGTGGCAAGTTCCAAGCTAATCGGTCTGCCTGTATAAAGTTGTTATTATTATTAGTTCTACTACTATTACTTCTAATGTGTAACAGACACAGCCCCTCCATGCTCTGAACTATATCCTTGTCTCGCTGGTGCCTATTAATGTCCTCTGAATATAAAACACTGCCTGTTGGAGGAGTCTGTCACTCCTTTTTCACTCACTTGCCTTTCCCTGTCACTGAAGAATATATTCTTTCCTGTTAAAATCCTAACAGTAATCCAGGTTATACATTCTTTAGGCAATCCTGGCAGCTAAGTGGACCAGACATAGCTGGAAGAGAAGGAAGAACTAGCAACCATTTTATATCTTCGAGCATGTGTAATAAAAAAAATCTATTAACTCCAGCATGTAGGTTGTGATTTACTTTAATTACAGTATTGGAAAGAGAAACACATGAAAGAGCAGTGTCACGTATTAGATCATGCTACCACTGCATCAAGGAGTGCTATATACTATTGATTAATATTCTACTTCAGATAGATGTACTGTTCTGATCCATTTGGCCAAATCAGCCCAAGAGCAGGTAGTAAGTTGCACAGGTATAAATTGCCCACAGCACTCAGGTATGCAGACATATTCACCTCATAAAATAATATTCCCAATAGTAAAAAAAAAAAAAAATCCAATTAGTGTCTAAAAATCCCAAGACATGAAACTGCTTGGGGAAAAAAAAAGAGGGGAAAAAAAATCTCCTCTAAGGCTTGATACCTTGACAACCAACAGGTAATATTTTGCTTTTATTGTCTACAAAGTAATGAGAAAGAGAAGAGCTGTGAGAGTGGGTGTCTCAGTGAGCCGCTTTACAATAGGGCTAAGACATTGCAGAGTGCAGTGTGACTTACACCTCCTCATTTAAGATCTCCCAGTGCTTGCTAATTGCAATGGCAGCACACATGCCAACCACTGCCAATTCTTCCACTGGACAAGGTCAAGTCACACAGTGAGCTGGTTACACTGCACAGCACACACCACAGCGCTGAAATCCAGTGCTTCAGAGGAGAGAAAAATCACACATGCAACTCCTACTATAGCGGACCAGCTGCAGAGTTCTTATGGGAATTTCCTCCTGGACCCTCTGAGGAACAGTTTATTCCCAGTTAATTATTAATCTTCCATCCGTCATCTCCAGAAGAGATGGGGTGTACTGTGCTGACTAGAGAACAATAATCAGCTTCTCCAAATGCAACTGGCAGGTGACTTAGCTGTCCCACTACATCCCATTTTAAGTCACCTGGCAACTTGCACTTGCTAGATGATTTGGCGGATGTGGACATCTCTAGCACTCTTAAGAGTTAGGACCAACAGGGCTCATAATAGAGCATTCCTTCTACAAAATCAGATGTCAAGAGACTTCTTTTTAAAAACCTTTGGCCTTAGCACCTGTATCTTAGCACATCAGGTATACAACAGAGACTGCTTCCTCTCTGCTGGTACCTGTGACACACATGAAATATGGGTGTCAGTAGGACTCCAGCTATTTCACTCTGCAGTCCTCCTTGGACCTCCACCCCCAAGGTTGGACTTACTACATTGCCTTTTGCGTGACTCAAATAATCTGTTCTTCAGAGCACTACCAGAGCTCCTGGGGCCACAGTCCAAGAGCTGTTGTTACATGCTCAGTATGTAGCAAAGTGGGGTTTTTCCTACTTTATTCCCTTAGAGACTAGCAGAGAAGGAAGCTTTCAGGAGGGACAGACTGAAAGAAAGAGACAGGAAGGAGGAGAATAAAAAGGAATTTTAAACCACCTTCAGTGATTCTGAAGTAGTCTTTTCTGTACATACCTCAAGCTTATTTCACCTAGACTTCCTTCAGCTCATCGGCATAAAAGGAGAACTCATAACTGCTAGGTCTGACATAGTTCATTATTAATAGCATCTAATCCCAATGCACCTTATATGCAAAAGCAAACTTAAATCCAGACTTTTTCCTTCTGACTACTTTTTAGATTAATCTAACTGAATATGATGGCTAGACAGCCACCTGGAGCATCATGGTTTTTTGAAAAATAAAGAATTTATATGAGATTTTTGCCCTCATTGTTTTAGAGCACAGGGTAGAAGAAATCCTGGGACAGCTTTCTGCTCCCTGCCCCCTTTCATGGAAGAAGAAGAAAGAGGGCTAATCATCTATTAACGAAAGAGTCATCTTCTCCATGTCAAACAGAGGCCACAGAGCACAGGCTCTCAGGGGGATGCACTATAAAGTTTAGCACACCTGTGCCCAGGTGTACCACAGTGTGTTGAGGGGAGGGACATGTCTGTGTCCGGGTGTGTTGCGGAAGGCAGCAAGAAGGAGGGATGGCCTGCACCTAGTGGGGCAGGGGATGAGCGTGTCTGGGTATGTCACAGTGTACAGCTGCGGGCAGCTGTTGTATCTAAATCCCTCCACAGGTGTTGCCATGACAGCCCTGCTGCACAGAGGACACCCAAATCTACTGTGGGAAAGGTTTTGATTTCTAGGGGTGACATACACTGGGGAAAGGGTATACATGCACTGGGGAAACAGCCTCTTTGGAAGAAGAATGTCATTAGCAGCTGACTTGCCTCACCTCTGCCCTTTGCAGGAGAGAAAGAAATTATCCCCAGGAGCATCTCCGTGGAGCAGAGCCTGGTGGCACATTCCACCTCATGCGTATCTTGTTTATTCTAAGTGGAGCTACAAATCTGTTGAGTGAGCATTTTGTTTTGATTAAAAATTAATAGCTGCTTTTGACCCAGGTGGATTAATTTCACTTTCACCGAGTATCAAGTTAATTGACACAAACTACTGTCAGGTGAAAGAACCAATTAACAAACTGTAAGGAGGGCTCCTCTCCCCCTCCCTCCTCCTCTCCCCCAAATGTTGTTTTGACTGAAGGTTTTTTTTTTTTCCTTTTAATAGAAAAATTTCATCTCAGCAGAATGAGATTAATTACTTAACAAACAGAGGAACAAAAGAAAGCAGGTGCTGGGGGCAGTGAAGAGGAGGGGAATTCACTCCCTGTGTGCCCTGAGTTCACTGGCAAGGTGCTGCAGAGGAGGGCTGAGGAAGGAGCCCTGCTCCTGCCTCTGGGCTTGCAGAGGGTTGTTCTCACCAGTTAACTGCCACTTCCAAGATTATCAGTCATCAGAGTTTGGAGCATGGTTCTGGTTTACTGCAGTTTGGCAAAGGTCTTTGATAAGGTCCCCAGAACATGACAGCAAGGTCATGCGAATAAAGAGCAGGCAGAATCCATCCAGAGTGCGTAACAACGCAGCGTACAATACAGCACCGAGCGCCACAAAAATATCTCCTGTTTTCATTTTTTGTATTTAAATTGGAAGTTTTCTATAGCAATGCATTCTGAATAGGAGGATGTGTTAGCCTAGGAAAATCAAAGTAGTTCCTTATTTAATGCTTGTTAAATGTAAGCCAACCCAGCTTTCGCTGGTTGTGCTTTATGGATCGCTTCTCAGGGCCTGGAACAGCGAATGGCAGGCTGGCAGAAAGGCCTAGCGTTTGGCCAGTATTTCAAGCAGCTACACATGACCCGTATCAGAGAAACAGAAGCATCCTTTCCAGTTTACATTTTGTCAGCACAGCTATTAGGAACTCAGGGGTACATTTTTTATAAGCAAAGTAACATGTTTCCAAGTATCGTTTTCAAACTGTCTTGTACTAGAGAAGGTAAATCCCTGCAGAAAGGAGGAGGCATAAAAAGCAAGTTAGGTATGCAACTCCTATTAAAATCAAAACAAGTTGGCTGCCTGATTTGCTTATGTCCTTCTGAAAATCCCATAAGAAGCCCAGTTTACACCTCCAGGCATCCAAATGCCATCTACAGATCTCGTCCTGAGGAATTCATGTGATTTGGACATCTACACATTCTATGTCTATTTAGAAAATTAAATATTGTCTCCTAGATTGTCTGGCTGGGTTTGAAAATCTATTCCAAGCTGCTAACAGTGTGGCTTAAGCTTTATTATAGAAGTTGCTTAACTAGGCAAATATTTTCAGTTATATATATTTTTCCTTTACTTACAGAAGTCATACTTATAGCACTTCATTTATTCTCCTGAGACTGTTTGTTCAAATCATTCTTTTTCATCCTTAGCCACTATTTTACCCCAGGGACCAGCGACAAGCTTTTCCCATTATTAATTTTTTATTCAAAGAAACAGCTAGAAAATCCATTAAGGGTGGGGGGAGGGAGAGAGGGAGAAAAGGAGAGAGACAGAAGGGGAAAAGGAGAGAGAGAAAAGGGGAGAGATCAATACTTCTCCCAGATGTCAGAAGGCAGCCAGCCTCCTTCTTCTCTGGGACCTTGTCTACTTCCTTGCACATTTGAAAACATTCCCAAACACTCTGTTATCCCCACCTGATAATGATGTGTACTATTGCAGAAGGGAGATGATCATGTTCAGTCTCTGCACAGGGAAAGAGCAATGCCATGCACTGCAGGGGAATACCCTCAGTAATGACTGTGAGCTGCTCAGAGATGCAGGCGTAGAATATATATATATATATGAATACAATGATGAGAGCTAACTAAACATCTAAATAAAGGTGTGATATACTTAAAACAGAGACAGAATTTTGCAATAAGCTAAAATGGGAGCGTGCAAAGGTTCCCCTCCCCAGAGGAGGGCTGGCTGCCCTAAGCCTTTATGTAGCACTGTCAATTCATTAGCAGAGCTGTGCCTGAAAACCCTGTCACTGCACAACATGTGTCCACTCATTACCTGTAGGCTTCTAGTGATCATATGCCGGTGAAGGACTACAAACATACCTGGCTGTCTCTGACATACAGAGAACCAAGAGAAAATGAAAGGAGGAAATTGCAATTCAATTCAGTGCATATGGAGAATAAAGAGACATCGTTTCATATGCACTGGCTTATCCTTCCCTTTGGTTTATGTTAAAAAATATACAGCATTAGCTGCCCTTTCCTCTTTGGGAAATGAGCAGCATAGGTAATGGAAACCAATAAAGGACTGTCATGTGTGTTACTGCAATCTGTCTACATTTAGGTGATTCGCCTTATGTCCTATATCTGACCAAGGGGGAAAAGCAATTGTTCCAATGAAACCAGGTGACAAATCCTCCCAATCATTTTTCCCTTCATGTCTTCACAATCAGAGCACTGATCTGAAAAGCCACAAAGATATCTCAACATTAAGCATTTCAGCACTCCCCAGAAATGCTTAACCTAAAGTAACAAACTAACAAAAGATCTCCACATTTCTTAGAGGACATCAGACAAGATTTGGCTAGCTACTGAATATTGAAAGATACACACAAAAACGCCTGCACATGAATTTTCCATTGCATAATCCTTCCTATTACAGACCACAGTGGTTACACTCCAATCACTTTCTTTCCATTGACTTTTAGACTACAGATTCATGCTAAAATTTGCAAGATGGGGTAAGATACTGGATTTGTTAGGACCAAGATCAGGAGAGATTCAGTCTGCTAGGAAGAAGTACAATTCATGAGATGGATTGTAGATTTTTACTTTTCCTGCCCATCGCAGACTCTTCCCCATTAACTGTCATGACACCTGAGCAAGGGCACTGAGATAATTTTTTATCCCACATATAAAAATGGGGTGAGAACAAACATGCCCGGGTTTCCAGTTGGGTTTTAGCCACAAAGTCTGGCAGTATGGACTGAACCATGATTGTCTGAGGGACACAAATGATACAGCCCTGGCAACTCATGTTTCAGGAGCTCGTCCACCAACTGAAAATTAAAGGAAAGGGTCAGCTTCATTTCGTACTAACTTCTGTCTTCATTTTATGCTCAGAGCATAGCACTCAGGCTAGAGCCTTAGCTGATGCAAATCAAGAAAGCTCAGTAGTAATCAGTGTTAGACTGATTTATAACAACTGAAAATCTAGCCCCTTACGAGGTCAATATTAGCAAAACAAAGGAGGGAATGTGATGGTACTTACTGTGGATTTTATAACTAAAGGCACTCCACAGTGGGGGAAGGAATATCTTACATGGGAATCATTCGTTAGGCTTTTGTAAATGTTTCTGTTGTTCAAAGGCAGGGTGGGGGGAAATCACACACACTAGAGTATGAATCTTTGTAACTAATTAAAGAGTTCTTCAAAATGTGCTTTCTCTTGAATTCCGTTTTTCCTGCTTCACTGTTTCATTGTTCTTCATGTCCTTAGAAATTTATCCAAGTCCTATAGGCAGCAATCAGTTAAATAAACTTATGATGGCTTATTGCTTAGCGTATTACTAGGGCCCTTTTTCCTTCAGATCTCTTACAAATGTGAACTGGCATTTCTGTACTTGTGAAAATGTGCTTAGTAGTTTTATTACACAGAAATTTCTGCATGAAGGTGAAATAAAATATCTGTCACTACAACTGGTTCTCAATCAGTACCCAATTTAATTATTCCCCCCTGCCCCAGTTATTCATCACATTTACTGAAATCTAGAAAACTGCAGTAGCTGGTCATTATCTAAAAGAGAAATATGGCTTTAACAGTATCTACAGATAAGCATGAATGTCTCCTACTAAAAGAATCTATTCCTAACTAGTTCTTGATATTTCAGTTAAATGAAATCACTTGTCTGATTAGCTGTGGCCTGGAATCTTTTTCTGTTGGCAAGTCCTGAGTAAGCAGTCACATGAAAAAGCACTGAAGCTCTTAAACAAGAATCTCTAGGAAGCCTCATTTCCTTGATTTACTTCACTTAGACGGCAGAGGTAAAACTATCTGGTGTGACACAGAAAAATTAGTGATGATCCTCAACTTATCTGACCGCTTAAGCTATTGCAATGGCCAGATTCTAACTTAGATGGTACAGACAATATTCTTTCTACAGTATCCATTTGATACAACAATCTCTGCTTACTTATTCCAGAATACGATTTAACACAGATGTACTCGTGAAATGAGCCCTCTTTCTTTGTTCTACTTTACACTCAAATTCTTCAGATGACATTGAAGCAACCCCCCCACTTACTTTGATGTGCATTTTTCCTGGGTATGTAGGCTACAGTTTATAGGTAATAATGGACATTTGAGATTAAAAAAAAAACATTTAAAACACAGGAGTGACTACCACTTGTATTTTGCTTTTATGCTATATCCCAGCTTTCCAAATTAAAAAATGGACTAACAAAAACCCCCAGCAACCACAACAGTTTTTGCTATTCTTTTTGTAGTTATTGGCAATGGCAAAAGAACAAGATCACACCTATAAAATTTTCTTCCTCACCTGGAAGCAGATCAGCACATATGCCATTTCAGAGATCCACTTCCTGTTAATAAAAAGGCAATTTCTTCGGGTAACAAAGCCACGTACTTTTGGCAGTAAGCCAGGAAGCTTAAAGAGAAACCTTGAATTCTGAAAACATAATAGACAAGGGACTCAGCTTAAGAAAAGATTTCATCTATCAACTAACAAGAGGCTGGGGTCATGAAGTAGGGTATTCTTTATACTTGAGAGACCAAGCTAAAAGTCTTAAAAATGTACAAGAAAACCCTGGCTGGAATGCTCTCCATATGTAATCGAGGTTGCAGCTTCAAGAAAGCTTATCATTTCTCCTGACATTCTGACAGAAATGTGTAATATACAAGTTTAGCAGTGTGGGCAGGTTAAATTATACTAGGCAGGAGAAATCATTTCAATGTGAATCGAAGCGTTTACTCTTGTCCACTTCCAGCTCTAGCTTGTTATTCTCTCTGCTTCCCATAGCTTCATGTTTTTAACAGAAAAGCTTCATTTTAGAACAGATTTTATATATGGGGTGCTTTGGTTCTAGGATTTGGTGTTTACTCAAAAAGCATCCCTAACGCATTACTGAAGTGTGACTTGGTTCTTGCTCATCTGTTGAATTTTCTGTGTATGTTTCTATGTATTCTATGTATTTTTCTTTAATGTATTTACCTGGCATGGCAAATACTGTAGTAAACAGATTATGTACTGAGCAATATAGTTATGGGAAGTTTTGACTAAACCTTTAGTGGATTTATATACAGAAAATATTCTTATGAATGAGAATGAACTTCCAGAAAAACATGCCATTTCCATGTGAAAAAGAGCAGGGTAAAACCATTTTAAACTTCAGACCTTCTTTTCAATTCGAAAAAAAACATAAAAACTGCTCAGTTAAACCTCCCCAGTCTGCTTTTCAGGGAGTCAAGGAGCTCACTCTGCTCTTTCTACTTGTCCTAGAAGCCCAAAGCATCAGCTTTTCTGCTTTTCTAGAACAGTGCAATCTACCCCACAGGATAGCCCGAACAACACACAATCATCAACCCTAAATCTAGAAAGGAAAACACAGTATGTGTAATGACTATGTGTAAAGAAAGACATAAAGAAGTACTGCTGTAAAGGTGGTCCATTCTGAGCTATTGTGAAGCACGAGTCCCTCTTGAAAGGGATGGAGCTCCCAGATCTTAAAACAGCTGAGCAGTCCTTCTTGTCCAATTCTTTTCCTAAGCTTTTGTTGCCATCTCTGAGAGATATTTAAACTTTTTTACCAGCTCTAGATATTCTCCCTAGTGCCTATGGGTAGAGTCACTTCTGTTTCCAGCTGATTTTTTAAATCAGGGTGCTTGGTGTCATTTAGCCCTTTAGAATAAGTAGACACTAATTAATCGAGAATTACAATAAAATTTATACTGAGTTACATATAGCATCTGCATTAGTAGCCAATGAGTTCATTCTGATTAATGTTACCACAGGAAGTAGCAGGGAGTTTGTAATGATTTGCTAAAGCAGCTAACTGAAAGCTCTTTAGTCAGGTTACCCATTAACAAAAACAAGCATTAAATTACTTAAAGACAATCATTAATTTAAATAAGTATTTTGTTACCATACATACAAATCATGTACAGAAAAGAAACTTAGAAACCGTCACAGTTGTCACGCCATCTAAAAACCCAGAGATGCACAACACCTCTCATTTTCACACCCCAAGACCCCCAGAAATCACATACTGGGCCAGGATGTGACCAAGAATCACAGTTTCAGGCATTGCTCACACCAAATGAAATGTGAAACAATGCTACAGATTTTAATAGAGTAAATCCTAAATGGCACTAATCTTACTGAGATCGGGCAGATTCATGTGCAGGACAAGGAACACTATACTGCCGTCTGAGCAGCCCTGAGAGATACTTTAAGCAGCAAACCTGACAGTTCCCACAGTGCATTCTTCAACTTCAACTTCAGAGAATACTTGCTGGGGATGACAGCAAGTGGCATCAGAGGATTCTAAAGATCTCTGGAACAATGGGCCACTACTGGTCTTCAAAATATCGTGGGGAACACCATGCCCCTTACACAGTCTGTCCCATCAGCACTCAAGGGCAGCGATGCTCTACAAATCACCCACAGGCTTCTCCAAGGTCCCCTGATTCATAAGCAATGCCCAAATTACCATTAGAAGCCACTACAGTAAGAAAAAAACAAAATGAAACAAAATTTAGAATGGGAGGCATGGAATTTGGGAGATCTGTGTTTCCTAGATCTGCTACTGACATGAATTATTTATTTCACTTCTTTGTATTTAATATCCCCTCCAATTCACACAATCTCATTTATTTAGATCAAAAGATTTGGGAGACAAGAATGGTTTCTCTCTCTGTCTGTACTGTGCATAGACCAGTAAGAACGCGATGTGGAAGGGGTTTCTGAGGGCTGCTGTACAGAAACAATAATACAAAACTAATAAAACATCATTTGGATTTCAGGCTTCAGTTGCAGAAAGTCTTCCCTTTTGAACCTCATGTTTATATTGAAATGGAGCCCCAAACAAAGATCATGTAATGAGTAAGTTCAGAGCTGCTGTTAATTCTTAGACCAGGAAAGAGGAACAAAAGCAATCGTATGGAAGTTGTGATGGAGCCTCTCTTTCATTGCATTTTTGATGACATATGACAAGTACAAACATCGATCTTCCAGCATGTTTCTATTTTCCTGGGAGTACAAGATACTATGGATTTCTACCATATTGAAAACAACAGCCTTGACTTAGCATCCTTGCAATGCCCTCTAAAACTGATCTTATTCAGCCTGCAGCCCATCTGCTTTATCGTGGTGCAGTGACACCATCAATCAAAGTGACCCTGATAACATAACAAAGAGAAGTGGCTCCATTCAGGCAGTGATGGTAATACTTCCTACCTCTTCAGCGCCTTGAAGTGGAGGAACTGTAAGTGTTTTACACAAAATTAGCCAAGCCTCTTAGTTCCTGTGAATAGGTAAACTCAAAAGCAGGATGTCCTCAACAGGGCACCAGTCTGAGACAATATAACACCCCTCGCTCTGTGACAGACATCCTCAGTGGCTGCAGCCACAAGGTATTACATACCAGAGGTCTTTACAAAGGTAAGTGCTCCCCTCCCCACTGCACTCATCGAAGGGATGCGTGCCTCCCCAGTTACAGCTGACTGGGGCTGACCCTGTCCTGTCCCAAATCTTACTCCTCTGCTCTAAACTAGCAGACACCTCTCCTCTCCGCCCTGTAGTCATCCAGATTTCACAAAACAAAACTGTAAATGCATTAACAACAAGAATCCCCCCCAAAGTCCTGGTGGCACATAAAAATGCCAACAGAAAATAAGTTTTCCGAATGAGGTTACCTGTAAACATTTGGCACATACAGTCCAAAATTAACTTCTCTATCATCCTTCCCACTCTCTGGCTGAGAATTTGTACTCAATGGACAACTCAGAGCCAATAAAGTAGCCATCTATCAATGCCCTAAACAAACATCACCACCAATGTGTTGCCAGAAGTTAACAATTTGAAAAAGTTGCACCTTACCTGCTCCTAGAACAGACCCTTTATCTGAGATTACTATAGACTATAACTCATTCTTCAGTTTGTCTAGGATCTGCTAAATGTTTCTCTATAAATTCATCACTCAGTGCCCGTTCACAGCCATGCATTAACTGCTCAGTTTTCTCTGAAAGTAAGGAATTGGATATGACACATAAGTCACCATAAACTCTACAGGATTAAGTAAGTTATTGCATCTTATAGCACAACTCGTTTCTACAAATGATACCCTGGAAAATGACATTATCGCTGAGTGATTTGGTTCAATCTGATTGCTACAGTTAATGTAATAATGTAACTCAATTAGGATGCTTTTGTTATGAATGAACAACCTTGTTTAATATTGTCTGACTGTCCAGAGTCAGCTTAAATGTGATGTTGAGACGGCCTGCAAAGCCCAGAAATTCAGTGGTGCATTTTAAGAGGAGGTATCGGCATGAATTAGAAAGCCCAGGCAATTTTTAAAGACACAAAGGTCATCCTGGTGCTTCCTACTAGATGGAAATTACAAAGCAGGCATCTTTCTAATGCCTGGAAGTGAATCCAGACTTTCAACAGAGTTCAGAGAAAGGCTTTCAAGACTCAATGCACACAAT
This sequence comes from Pelecanus crispus, assembly GCF_030463565.1. NCBI lineage: Eukaryota > Metazoa > Chordata > Aves > Pelecaniformes > Pelecanidae > Pelecanus > Pelecanus crispus. The sequence continues at coordinate 11,635,479 of NC_134654.1, read as the reverse complement.
TTGACTCTCATTTTCAACGCAAAGCATGTCAGGTTCACCTTAAGCTATTTCTTCCACATTTCTCACCTCCCACCAATAGCTCCCAGCGTGGAGACCAGTAGCCAGCTCATTGTGGGCATAATTTGAGAGCCTGGGAGAACCCGGCCAGTTAAAAGTTAAAGATGTTTTGACCTTTTCCTATTTTCATGTGTGGTGTCCTTCAGAGGTGCTTACAACACGTACGTGGAGTTACCTGCTAATATACCAGCTAAGTAAGGCATTCCGTTACTGTCAAGCATTTCTAACATACTCATTGTTTGCTCATCTGCTTTTCTTAAAACACAACTCCTTGACTCTCAAAACATCTCTATGTGAAGTAGATAACTTGAGGTCTTGCACTACAGCCTGGTGGCTTATCCTTCCAGCAAATAAACCAGGGGTTCATTCGTTGGTGACATAGCAAGGCGCAGGCGAAGAGACTTTCAGAGAAGGCATTATCTTGTCTGTGGGTACCATGAGGGAATAGGGAGGAAAAGGTTATGCAAAACCTGTACTGGATTAATAGAAAGATGAAAGTCCAGAAAGATCCTTACTCTGCTGGTACCTGTAGGCCCAACCCTAATTCAAACCACGTGTTATTCTCTTCACTTCTACCCTGTTCGGGGAATTTCTGGAATCCAAGATACACAGTAGCTGTATTTTACCACTTCCAAGTCCACAATACCCTTGTTAGTGCTGAGCCAGATGGAGAGAAATATGCAGAAAACCAAAGCAGTACTTGCTGGAATCCTTCTCAATTCATTGGTGCATGCATTTAATTTCCTGTCTCCTTGTTTTCAGCCTGTCCTTGGATATGTTTGTGAGAAACCTGAGACGGTTACATGTGTTGTGGCCTCGAAGACTCTTAAAAACATGAAATAATTACCATAACTTTGATATATATAATTTTTTTTCTTCTCTTTCTAAAGAAACCTCTAAAGAAATATCTCACCTTCTCGGTTCTCAGGCCTAAGACTTTTTTCCTTTTCAAGGAAATGTGAGAACAGACATTCAGGAATGGGGAGCATGCCTCATACATGATTATAAAATCTGATTTGCTATGAAAAACAGATGTTATTCAATAGCATAAATTGTATATAAAAATTACACTTGAATAACATACACTAACGTATAGTCCTTAAAGAAACACCTTTTATAATCTAGACGTGTTTGGACATGGCCAAACTCCAAGATCCACAGATTGAATTTCTGTCTGTCTCCATACACACATACCATACGTGCACACTCATTAATACCTACTGCCAAATACACATATAAAGCACATATCTAATCAACAAATATTTATATATAGGTATATTGATCATGAGAAATGTGCCAGCATGTTTCAGTACATAGATTTCCTTTCAGGATATCTAATCTTATTTTTGTGTGGAAGGTTTACAGATACTTGTGCAGAATAAGACATACCTTGTAGGCTTCTTAAGAAAACATCTCAGCTGAAACACTCTAAATTAAACTTGAAATCCACATCACTCAGGGTAACTTTTTTTCCAAAGGCTGGATTTCAGAGATAGATACAGTGTGTTGCGCTCATGGACGACGTGTGCACACACAGACACACACCTATTTTTTCGCTGGCTTGAAATTACAACTCTAGTTACATGCGAGATCAGAAAACCATATTGTGATTTTACTTACTTCTGCATAGGTGGCACCCTGAAAATGAAATGTTGCCTGGCATTCCCACGTACTCTAACAACCTTCATGGATCTACTTTGATAAAAGTTTTGCTACGTATAAAAAAAAGATGTAACACCAAAATGTGAACAAGCAAAACTATCTATCATTTGGAATGTCTTTCTTATTGTGATCTAAGCTGCTGGGAAGGCTTTAGGAATTTGCATGTTATCCTTAGAGATGTCTGAAACTGTCTCTTCTGTTTCTTGTATAGCACTGAGCACATCATCAGCTTTAATCTTTAATCTCTTCTTCCTCTCTCCTCCCCTACAGAGAATCAAATCCTACAATCTATACACAGATAAAACTCTTGGGCCCAGTAAAGTTTGGCTCTAAGTTTTGCAATAAAGATAGGAAGATTTATTGCCAGGAATGCATTATACCAAAACAAAACATCAAGTTGTCTAAACCAGTATCATGTCCCAAAACTCTGCCCTAGTTGAAACAACAGAAAAAGCAGAGTGCACCTCAGATGGTATGATTTAACATGGAAAGATGGGCATTCAGGGATACTTTGAACCCAGACAATCTTCTACTGAGGAACATATGAGTTGAAAAGCCCTATCACGTTTTCTCACCTCACTGTAAATATAAATGCAATTAAACACTTCAAAAGACAAAACAGAAAAGCTAAACAAACAAAACCATTTTTTTTTCATTCTTCCTCCATCTGCTAATTCACAGAAAATAAGAATGAGGACAGAAGAGAACAACTTCCAGGACTTTAAACACACACAATACCTACTTACCTTACAGAAATACTCTATATAATTACGTACCTTTTGCCTGCAAGTATTATAGATATTAGCACTGCTGTGGGGAGGAGAGCTTGTGGGCAGGGCATACATGTATTGTAGATATTTATAAAACCACTAGGAGGCTGCAATAAAATTATCTTGGGGTACATATTATGCTTTTTCAAGAAGCATTTAAAACCACTACTATATTCAATTTAATCTCTCCCCTAAGTTTCCTTAATACACATTTCTCTGTATAGCTATACCTCTAATTTTGAATGTCAATATATATAAACAGACATGTTGCAAATAATGTACATCTATATAAACAGATATGTTCAATGAAAAGAATGTATATTATTTTCATAGTATGCATGTGTATACATAAAAACACATGCTGCAAAATAATATACATCTATATATGCCACAGCTGATATTCTAAGATCCTAAATGAGAACAGTAATTGCTTATACAAACATAATAAAAAATTAAAATAACGAATAGAGGTATGTACTGCTACAGTTGTATATATGAATCTGCATACAGCATATGCATAAAGCATAAAAGAGAGTGCAACATGAACATACAAATACCACGTCAACATTTGGTGTATTTGCATATTACCATGGTACATGCCTGTTACACACATACATTTAAAACTCACATATAATTTAATAGTCCACATTCCTGGATATTTTTGCTATTAATTTTAAATTTCATACAAAGATTTTATTTTTATCCACATAAGACAGCTTGCAAATGATATTTTTTAAAACCTGATGGGTTAGCAGTATTTTAAGATACTGATGTGACAGTGTCCAAACTTGCAAAGCACTGCATACCCTAGGAGGAGCTTTCGGGGGCATCTGTGCCAGCCTCCTTGTGTTTCAGTTCTTGATTGTTTACTCAACTGCCAGAAGATGGTCTAAAGCCCTGGAGAGAGCAAAACCTGTTTGGGCCATTGACATTGAGTATCCTTGGTGCAGGAAGTCAGGACCTTAGAGGTATCCATCATTACGCCTGCCTGAAGGCAGGCTGGAGCCAAGGAACTTGCCTGAGAAGCTAGTAAAATTTTAATGCACTCTGTAGTGCGGTCATGTCATACTCAGTTATGGCAAATAATCCCAGATGCCTGCAGAGGTAAAATGGAGCTGTAATGTGCTTGCCTCCTAACCCGAGCTGACAGCAATGATGTACGACTACCATTAGCGGAAAATATCACTTCAACTAACCCATGATCCAGCTCCGCTAAGGGTCACATTATCCATGAGGAACAAATTACACTCCCAAAGTAAATACAAATTTTCTACACGAAATGGGTACAAAAAAAAAGGGAAGGGGAGCTGGGCGGGGGAAGGGGAAGAGGGTAGGGGGAGCGAGGAGTGATACGTTACCTATGACAACATGCTGCCAAGTGACAAAGATGATAAAGGACAGGACGAATCATGGGCTGAAAGCGCTGTGGCACAGCCAGCCCGGAGAGCACGTACCCATGCCTGTAAACAACATGTTCACTCCCCTTAGTGGCAAACGCATAATCTTTTACAGCGAACATACTTGGCTCTGATTTTATTACCACTCTAGCTGTAGGGACCCTCTATGTGGCACATCAAATGAATAAAAAGGATCCTTATCTTTTCTCCTAATGGACCTTAAACAGTAAGAAATACTTCATGATTGCCTGAGCGTTGCTAGCATATAAAGTCTGGGTGATCTTTCACCCTTGGGGCAAGATTAAGGTGCTGTATTTTCCAGAGTTAAAAAGACAACACCTGTACAAATATGCAGTATAAATTGCACTGATGGGAAACATCCTGGCTTTGCAGAAACAGTTTTAAGAATAATACTGAGAAACTATTTCTCTAATCCTATCTTTAGCCAAAATAAATATATGGCAAACAGTAAGATATCAGTATCCCATGACCTGAAATAATTGCTTAAAATTGGGTTCTCAGCCACTGTTTCCCCATGGAGCCTTGTTTGCTAAACACGTTGGCACCCACCACCCAAGGAGTTTTTTCAAGAATTCAGCTGCCTCTTATTATCGCAAATAATCCTTTCACCCTTCCAGGAGAGGGCTGAATGGGCCTGGCATCTACTCAGCATTTTTCTGCCAGCCGTAACCTGCCATGCAAAACCTCCCTACCCCAGGGAGGCCCAGTCTGGGGAGAGAAGGCTCCCACCACGAACCCCTCCTGGAGCTCCCCCATAAAAGTCCACCTCCATATTGCAGTCAATCCCCCCTCCTGAACCTCAGGACTTTGCAACCCCACCAGAGCTCCCTTTCCTGTGGTTTCCCCTGGCTATACCACTTTCACTCCCTGCCTGGCAGTCCTGAGGAACGTCTCAAATAACCTCAGGCTACACACTTATTTCTCAGGCTTTCTTACTAGACTGGAGATGACACACTTGATATTTTGAGGTTCTCCTCTAGAAACCACCCCAGTCTTCATATACCTGCACCTAGAGTTGAAAAGTACAGAGAACAGGAAGATAAAATGAACTCTGAATATATGCCCTTCTTTCAACAGCTCAATAATGCTGAGAGTTCCCTTGATAACCAGAATTTTCCAGATCAGGAAAATTATAATTTGTTATTTATACTCCAGTGGTGCATAGACACCAAACTGAAAGCCTGGCTGAGTTTATAGACAGTAAGAAGAATACAGATATTATGACTGTGGCAGCCATATACAAATTTAGCCAGCTCCCAGCTATCTATCTGCTACAACTCTGGTACCATGCAGGCAGACACTTTTCTTTCAAGTGCTACCCAAACTCTTCCTTCCCCAGGAGTGACAGGAAAAAATACTCCTCCCCCAGTTTTGTTTCCAAGCACCCTACTAAAAAACCCCAAACTGATGCAACTGCCCACATGAGAGTGAATTGCACCCATCTGTAAATGTAGTGGTCTGTACTATACAAGATGGCATAAAGTGATTTCATCACCATTTGATCCATTTTACTTCCAGCAACAGAATATACGGAAGGCAGCCCTGTGCAAAGCAGCTATTTACCTTGGTCTTATGTTTTCTAGCACAGTTTACGGTGGGGCTGTTTTGGGTTTGTACTGTTTCCGAAGACAGGACAATTTGCTGTGCCCTGCATGTGTTTCAGAGGAAAGGGAACAACAGAGCAGCACTGACGCATGGGCCAGCACACCTGAAAACAATGCTCTGTTTATTCAGCAGAGACACAACTAAGCAGGACACTTCAGTTCTGGAGGGCAGGGAGGAAAGGGCTGCTGAAGTTCATGACCAATGAACTTTGCATTTATCAGTGGTACTGAAAGGCATGGTTTTAAGTAGGGCCATCCCAAGTTCCTCTTATAATAAATTTATCAGAGTATTTATAATTACCTAAAACAGTTGAGTTTGTAAAGCTGGGCTAAAAATTGTGCGGTTTTTTAACACAGCCAGAAGCACACTGAAAATCAAACTACACACAAACGCACACATGCACACAAATATACAAACACTTGTATGTGTGGATATTTAACTACCAAACACTGAAATATAGGCTACATACTAAACTGGGTGACACACATCTGCCAAAATACTACTCCAAAATCTCTCTCCAAAGGCCATACACAAAATAATTGTCCAAAAGGACTTCAGAAACACACACAGGGTCCACATGTGAATGCTTTTGTGTGTATAGATATATACAAATAACCATTCATTTTATCTGAGCATACCAAAGTGATTTATGATATTTTCCATGCCATAATCTTTGGTTCATAGCTGGTTTATATGCAATCAAATGTATTAGCATTACCATTAAAAACATTCTGATGCAAGAAATACCATTCTTCAGCTCTCATGATTGCTTTCAATGGCATTTTATTTTTCTCTTCAAAGAAAAAAATAATGAAGTCTCACAGGCAACATGCTCCCACCAGCATACCCTTCTTAAGTGAGCACAACACCCACCCATCCTAATCCCCTCCCGAGCTGGGGTAAGCTTTGTTATTCTTCCCCTATGACCATATGCCAACACCTTGCAAACTGAGTCACTGGTTTCACCAGCCTCTTTCCTCCCTTTGCACCCTACACAAAGTCCATCCAAAGCAAAGCCCATTTCAGGAGGAACACTTGTCAGTGCTTGAGCTGCAGCCGTAACTGGCCAGCCACTGCTGGGCCTGGGAAGAACACATTTTAATGGGATTCAAGAGCCTCATCAAGAGAGAACTGATTGGGTACCACTAAGATATACACAGAATTAAGTCATCCATTGCAGTCATTTTTTTAAGTTGTACATCCGATCAGTTGGATCAAATTCAAGCAAGAAGCAGGCCTCTTCTCCTCTTGAATCAGGCATAAGTAACAACCCTGTGTACATTGCAAAGCAGTCCCCCTTGATCAATGAAATATTTTCCTGAGAAGTGAAAAATCACTGAAGTGCCTCAGATTGAGCCTTAATTTTAAAATCAGGCTAATTAAACAGAGTGGTGAGAGGAAATGGTAGAGATGGCAAATAAAAAAGGACCTTACTGCTTATCTCATCTTTAGCACGACTTCCTTATCAAAGCAGTTTATACATCTTTTCAAAACAGGACTTCCTTTTATTTCCAGAAGACAAAATATGTGTTTGCACTTATGTTTTTAATATTGTATTAATTACCGTGGGTATAATTTTAAAGATTGTATCTAGATACCAGAAGATAACACAGTTGCACTTAAATTTGTCAGCTGTGCAATAGCTTGCCCTAATTTTAGATTATCAGCTCTGGAGCTCAAAGAGTAAGACTGACAGACTTTTTAATGGAGAAAACCTGAGTTCCCCTGGGATCCATACTTTCTTCTGATTTAGTAAGAAATCCCAGCAGCATTTGCTGAAAGGATCCCAGGGTGGAAAATGACATCTCTCTAAGAATTAGTGCTTCACATTCTCATGCAACCCCTCCAAATATACCCTCCCTCCACAGACATACTTGCTACCTCTTCAGGTTTTTTAGCAACAGGAGAACAAAATGGCTACTTTGAATGCTCCGGCCCAATACTGTGTGCCAAATTGGAATGAAGGAGCATGAATCTGTATAAATAGATAAATTATCCACCCAAAACATGTCATTTAAAATTGAGATGCTGACACAGCCTTAGCTACAGTACTGCTAAGCAGGGGCTGCACCATTTTTCAATTAAATATCCTTGTTTCTTTTTCCAGAGAAACCTCTGGAGAAATGTCTCATTTGAGGGCAGACACAGACAGAAAGTGACTGTCTGTCGGCTCCCAATTAAAGGCTAGGGAAGATGTATTGGAGGCACAGCCATCACCTAATAGAGATCAGATATCAACACTGATCTACGCAGCCAGATAGGTACATATTCAAGTTGGGAAAAAATAATACTAACAGCCTAGGAGACATTATTTTCCTACTCTGTCCCCACTCACTATTCATCTGTTCCTCAGCCTCTCAGGTCCTGCTCCTTCCTGTGTTCTCCTACTTCACTGTGGCCCATCTAGTCATGCTTGAACTGACTCGTCTTTTAGCTACCTTGATCTGTCACACACCTTTCATCTTACTGATCTAGCATTTTTTTATTCAAAGGCACTGGTCTATCTTCCTGGATTTCAGGTCTTATTTATTCTAGTAGGAATATGTACCTGTCTTGCATTACTTCTACGTTTCGTGGATCTCTTATTTCCCAGGTACACTAAAGGATCAGTGTGGGTTTACCCTCAAAAATCCTAAATGAAGCAAAATTGTTTCGTTTCCATTTTCTGAACAGCAAGTACAGAATTCATCTGCAGCAATATACCATAGATTCTGTGTACTTCAGGATATCAAAATCTGCAAGAGATAGTCCTAAAGGAAAGTGGATGTCCTCTTCCCAGAAACGTTTCAGGCAAAGATGTTTCTGGTGGGAGGAGAATAACTCCACAATTCTCAGAATACATTGACCTAGGACCGACCAAGAGCAATTTGACAATTCACTATGAGAACAGCTCCACAGTTGGAGGCTAATACCCTCATCATGATATAGACATTTGGGTCAAGGATCTTAAAACTTCTAATCCTGCTGAGTACCCTCAGCTCCTATGGTTATTAATGAAAACTGAGGATGCTGAGCAGTATTTACAAAATGATCAACCTCTTGCACAGAGGTTTAGCACCCTCACTTCTCCCAACGCATTTTGCTCATAGGAATTTTTGGTCCTAAAAATGTTATTTTATTTAAAGCAGGAATTCAAAAATCTTCTTGGTCCTATTGAAAGAGATCTAAAAGATCCTGCCTGTCTGAAGAAAAGAAGTTTCTACTTGTCAGTTAAACAAAGGAATAACGCACAGCCTCCTTTATAGTGTGTACTTTACCTGTCATCCAACAGCCCATTATCATGTCACGGCAGAGTGCACTTTTCTACAGGTCACTTTGTTTAAAATGACATGGATAATGCACATGTCAGCGAGCTGACAGTCCCGACCGTCCTTCAGAGATAAAAACCGCAAGACGAGTGCCTGTTCTTATCTGGGGTACATGCCTTGGTCTATCATCTAAGTCAGGCAGAACATGATTTCTCCAGAGAGCACTTTTTTCATTTCCTGATTTTAAGAAAATCAAATAAGCACCATTTGTCTTCATCTGAATATGCTTGACCTGCTCAAATGATGATGTCTTGCATTTTATAACAGGCTACATATGCTGAATTCAAATTAACAGCAGAACAAGGCCTTTAGATCTTTGCCTAGGCTGCCAGCACAGGCTGAATAAATACACCAGGGTTAGCTGTCATCTTTTAGAATTGGGCCAGAGGTATAAAACTCAAAGCTGGGTCTGGTTCTGGGATTTGAAAAGCACTAAGTTATCAGGGATATTTGGATCTGCACTTAATCTCATTTCATTAGGGGGGAAGACAAAATATAGATCACAGAGATGAAATACACATCTGGATTTTAAATCCTTCCCACACAAGTACTGGAATATTCTGTATGAGGTACAATCTTGAGTCTCTCTTGTATTGTGTTGCAGAAACTATCCTGAACCAGCACACCACCACCATCCCCCAAAAGCTGCCTCTCTGCCTTTTTATATAGGAGTGCTGTAAGAGAAAAATACTGTGAAACTGGCAGAGGTTTAGGTCCATAAATGCAGCAGTGGCAGGAAATTACACTTCTACTTCTGGGTGCCATAAACATAGCTGAAATTCAGTTTATCATCTTCCACTGCATAAGGAACATCCTGAAAATGAATAATCACTTCACAGGATGGAATGTAATAGTAATGCATTAAAAATTCATATCTAAAAGTGCAGGTTAATATTCTGTGCAAAAACCCAACAAAACCTCCCCTTTCTGTTGTCACACTGATTAACTCCAGTGATTAGTTCCCTTATGAAAGGGAAATCACTGCAGTTCCAAGTAAACAGTGGTTCTTTTAACGTAGTTAGCAAGTTATTAAGAAACATGAGGAAAGAAAATCTCTATTTGGGAAATTACTGAGAAAGCCGAAGGGCAAAGTTTTGGTGTTTTCATACGAAGTGGTTTGAAAATTTCCTTGGCTTCCTGCTACAAAATCCTGTAGAAAACGGATTAAATTAATGAAAGGTGGATTTTACAACATATTTGTTCTTTTCTGTTGTATAAGTTGCATACCAGCATGGTCATTCTCTCTTCTTCTCCTTGGCTGGACTTGGAGCTAGTTAACAGAACCACTCATGAAACTCTAAACAATTCAATGTTATTATGTGAATTATATTTTCTGACATTATTTTACCCTCCCCCAACTTCCATCTCCCGATTTATCCAGTGAAAGAGGAGGCAAAATGATTACATTATCAAAACATCCCTTAAGGCTCAACATACAAATGAAAATGACAAAATCCAACCTGGAAATAAAGAAATTAGAACAGTTTTTATGCAATGAGTATTTCATTCTTGCCAAAGAAGAAAGGTAGATGTCAGTCTGTTCACAACATAAAATAAGACATAAAAATGTGCATCAGTGTGAATAGTAGTTCTTCATTACTATTAGCCTTCTAAACAATAAACAGCATTAGAGATCAGTGCCTGACTCTTTCAGCATGACATTCTTCCCTTTTTCCACTTAGAAAGCCACAGTTACTAAGATAATTATCATCAAGTTGTGTCACTTGACTTAATGTACAGTTTCCAAATGTTGTTTCTTAAAAAAAAAAAAAAAAAAAATCTCTCTCTCTCTATCTCAACCATAACACTTCAATATGAGTTTGAAGACCCTTGCCTGCAGAGAAGCAAAACAGCCGGTAACAGTGGTTAAATAACTGTTAAAAAGTGCAAATGTGAGGGTTACAAACATATTTGGTTACTGTTAGAACTTCCCAAGGGAAAATGTAGCCATAGAAAGGGCTGGTATTGAGACTGTTGTTCATAAACAACCCACACAAACCGTGGCATCAATATGCTTGATGATGAATTGTGTAGCCTCCAAAATATTCATTAGAATTCTCTTTTCTTGGAGGTCTATTCCAAAATTAAATTCAACAAGGTCTTTTCTTTGTATAGAGATTCTTTAGATCAATCAAAAAAGAAACTGTGAATAAATAACAGAATAATAGGAATAAGTGAATCCAACAAATTATTTTTTGCTCCCATACCGATTCCCTTTCTTACCTTTTCTTCTTGATCACTGTCGCTATCACACTGAAACACAAAAAGGAAAAAAAGAACAGGTAAGAGAAACTTGCTACAGCAAAAAAAGAAAGAGAAAGATTTCTATGAACAAGATGGCTGAAACACTCATAAACCCTGTGGCATCAAATCTGGTACGTTTAGGAAAAAGCTCAGTTACTGTACAGGAACGAATTCCTCCCCACCCCCATTGTTGAAGATGATGCATTTGTATGTTTGAATTATGAAAACATTGCACTGAAAACAACAAAAGCCATTTGCAATGCCCTCTGTTAGTTGAATTCACATGGACAGGAGCTGATGGTGCATGAGCACATTTAGACTCCAAAACTGGATCAAGGAAGAAGAAAAACACTATTAGAGGGCTGCTTTGTTTTCTTTTGATGGACAGTATTTCTCATACTGCCTGCCAATAAATTGGCTTCAAAGGCTTCTCAGGTAGGAGGGTATGGAAATGGCTTAGGTTTGCCTCTCTCAGAAAAGAACATCTACAAGGCTACCATTTTACTCCAGGACCACTTGGAGAGTTCAACTTATGTCTTTGCTTACCGCTGGTGAACTGAAGAATTCAGTGCTCACAGCAGAAGCAAGAACATCAAATTAATTGATTTATTGAGGTTCTCTACAATTCAAGAGGAGCCCAGGTATCATAGTAAACACTTATAATACTATAAAATGGTGAACAGTAACACTAGTGGGTCTTGCTCAATTTTTTAATAACTTTTACTATTGTAGAAATACAACAGGACTAGATGAATCAAGCTTCAGTACTGATAATCATCAGAAACCCAAACCACATTTACATTTGCTAGAAGTACAAAAGCTGTCCTGGAAATAGAACTGTAAGGACCATGCAACTGACTCGCACCTAGCTGCTTCTTTCTTAGACAGGGATTTGATTCATCCAGCTAATTCTGGGTAACTATGGAGTTGTCACACTTGGCTACCTTCACAGCAGATGAATTAGGAAAACACCTCCTTTTGTTTTTGGGGTTTTTTTTAAACTCGTTTTAGATTCTAGAGGGCTGAATTGTCTGTATCACTCAAGGATGAACTCATACCTCTGTAGATCTAATGGCAGATGTTTTGAAGGAAAGCATAATATCACCAAACAGGAGAACCAGGCTTTCCTAAATCAAGGACTAGCTGCTTGTGTTACATCATTACAGCAGTCAGTTAAGCCCTTTATGCATTTGTATCCTGTTCAATGTGTCCTTGAGTATTTTCACAAGACAACCAAACTGAAAATTAGTTATATTGAAATTAGTTATACTTTGTGAATTCCAAAGGTTAACTATACAGTGGAATGTGAATAGACATAGCCAAATACACCCACAAATGTATGTATTTGATTTGCATAAATCAAGTCATCTTCTGTGTGTCCTTTAATTATAACTTTTCTGTTTCACTGGCTTTTTCCTCATCTTCATCAGTACAGGGGGTGAAAAGGTGCCTACCCCACACCAATGAGCTACATACTAACAAATTAAAGCTAAGAACTATTTCTAGGTATCTTTCAAATAATTTAAAATGAAGCAAAAATTAGATAAAACTACAATCTCCTTTCATTTTTTGTCTGGTTTAAGGAATCTCTCCTCTGCTGTGGATTAAGTTTTTCCTGACTCATAAGCCTGGAAAAAGCTCAGTGTTTTGTGTTTTCTGCAGTGTGGAGGTACTTGGGGAGAAGAGTACTTGCCAGCAGTGACATCTGAATTTGCCAGTAAAACAGTTACCCACATCCGAGTGAATCTGCAGAGAAAGTGCACAGAGCGATGTTGGTGGGAAGTTATTTCCATCAAAGTGTTAAGCCTCCTGCTTTCTGACAGTCCAGTTCTAATTTCAAGGTCTGCTTAATTCTGCATCAAATAATTACTGCTATACCCAGAAGCACCTTGTCTCCAGAGTTAAGCATATGGCGAAGGACTGAGACCTACTGGTGTCCATTATGGAAGCAGCACGGATGCCAAGCCGATTAAAAATGCTCAGGCTCCCTTCACAACATGCCCAGTGACTGACAGCTTCGCGATTTGGCCAGTCACTGTGGCTGCCAAAAAAGCCTCTGCTGCACGGAGGCCCACATGGCACTCTGAGAAAACAGTTCCATTCCTGGTATTAAATTCCCATACTGACCCGAGGACTTTGCTGTGAGCTCAGCAGGAGCGCACCATCCAATTTACAGCTCCATCCTCCAGAGCCCTCAGTGCCAGCCTCTGGCAGAGACGAATGATGGTCAAACCCCTCCAGCTCATAAATTATGCAAAGGCAATAAATGCACTCAGCAAACAGCTCCTAACGTTTGCCTAGCCTGGCTCCAGATACACTTTGTAAAATGCCAGGAGTCCTGCACATACAAGGCATTTATTTCACTCATAAAGAGGTTTTGTTGGTGGGGTGCGAGGGAAGGAGACCCACTGTCCAGCAGTGCTGTCCTGTTCCAACAGCAGAATTTTAGGGACAAGCTGTATGAAAGAAAAAAAGGAGGGACAGGAGGAAAGGGCTTTGCCTTGGGGTGATATTTACATTCACTATGTATACATGCGTGTTTGTGTGCAGGCATACACACTACATGTGCATATTTTGCGCATGCCACGTTAAACTGAATTTTCCCTGAGGATTAAATATGTAGATTTCCTTTGGTTCATGGAAAGAATCAGACAATTTATGTGCAGGGGCAACTCCAAAAAGGCTTGCAGAAGAGGGGAAGAGGTTTGCTGCTCAGGCTGGAAACTGAATTGGAGTAACTGTATGCTCTTGCCATGCTTGAGTCTATTTTGCTGTTTAGGCACTCCGGGCATTGCACTTGCACACACATTCCCCAGTGGCCCTTGTTCTGATGTGCTCATTTACATTTTTGGATACATTTTCTTCTCAAAGGTGCTAAAGCACGAGGTGTTTCCATCTTCTGCAGGCTTACTGCTAACCACTTCTGGAGAACAGGTCTTGGAAACCAAAGCCGACAACTGTGAAGTTGATTATCCAGAATTACTGGTCAATTTGAAGACTTGAGTCTGCACTGCTTGCTCAGTTCCTCAATTCCTCTAGCATTTCTTTACCTCCCAGGGCCATAGAAAAAAGTGAAATTACTGAAGTGCTCTGTGGTTCCCAAAGCACCAGACTGTTTTGGAACTGAAGTGATGCAAATGCTTTGTACAGGCCTTCTGCTTTGGTCTGAGTTTCAGTATTTTGTGCCTATTACAAAAAGACCATTTTTCAGTGTTCTCCCATGTCTTGTGTCAGGAAACCATGGCTCTGTGCACATGCTACAATGGAATACTCTGTAGATAACTGGGAATCCAAAATATCATTCAGAGATAGCATGACCTGATTTTTGGATAACTGCCACCAGCTTCACTGGAAGCTGTGAGTGATAATGTGACAAATCAGGAAAGGAGGCTGCAGACCCATTTTACACCTGAAGAAACAGAGGCTTCTTCCTCTGATTCTCAGGCTCGAGGCACTTACTATCTCCACTCTGAACACAAGTCATGACTGATCGCAGTCACCTGAGGCCAGGCTTGAGAAGACTCCAGAGCCAAGTTTCCAAAAGCTGGCCTACATTATCAAAACCCCACCCAGCCAACAAGCCCTTAGCTCTCATTTAGGCCCTGAAATGAAAGCCAGATTAGCAAAATTGCTCAGCTCCCACGTATGGCCAAATTTTCAAATAAGCATGGCACAAAATGCTGAGATATCTTTTCAAACTACAGTCTGACAGGCCTCTCAGAGGAAAGAGCCTTTGAAATGGCTATTTTACACTTTCGAAAGTCTTGTACTAGGCAGAAGGGACTTCAACAGTTTTCCCAAAGGACCTACAGCACTACAAACCAAATCCAAAGCAAGGGACATATAAAGCTCACTCAAAACTAGCTCCACAGATAAAATTCTTAGAGGACATATGGAAACATTAAGGTTGCTCCTAATTTCTATATAACCAGGGGCAAGGAGACCAGACTGACAATGACTTGCTCAAAGTGGCCATAGTTATCATTTAAACTGTTCAAACACCTTTAATAACTAAAGTGTGCAGGCTACCAGCCACCATGTCACTTGACACACGTGTGCCAAGTGTTCAAGATTCATTGTGCAGCGTTTCTGCAACTTCATGTTCAAGAAGCGCTAATCAGAATCAGTAACCCACAAACTTGCATTTTCATGTGTGTGCCGCAGTCAAAATTCAAATAGTTGTTCCTAAAATCAACCCAAGGTGATGAGGGAACATACAAATTCATAAGGTCTTTGTACCAACAAAAAAGAAAGCTCTTCTTTCTGCCCCAGCTTAAACTTTCTAAATTACTGCTATCAGTCTGGGTTGTGAAAGCATAAGATGCATTCCCTGTGATGGAGCACGCACACATATAACTGCAGTGGGAAGTGGAAAAAGAACTTTTCGATTGCCATTTGAGGCTTAATTGCTGCTGCGTTTTGTAGAAGAAAAAGAAAACTGAGGATTGGGCTAAAGATTAGTTGTACCTCCCAAATCCCCTGCCCCAGCTGGAGGGAGTGCAAATTAAAATGCACAGCACGTCTCCCACAGCACCTGCAGAATGAGACTGATCCCAATGCCACATTTCAAAAATCAGACACCCTATGAGGTTACAGCTACAATTTGAGCCCATTTTAATAGCTTGAGAGAGTCTGGTCCAAATCAAGCTGAGTAAAGGTCTGTGCCACCTCACCAGCTCATTGAGGGCTGAAGCAACACTATGGATTTCTATGTACCTTGCTGATTGAACACATTCTTGTGCAAAAAGTGGCAGTCATTGAATATATCACGTACAATGACATTGAGGAGGGCATTGTTCTCTATTCTGCTCAATGGACTTTGCTGGAACAGCTATTTCGTATCTTGGATCCATTTATCATTGCCACCAAAGGAGTCAGTGCTGCTGAAACGCCAGAGCTGAACAAAGTGATTCTACTCATCTGTCTGCTGAAAAGAAATCTGAAGAAAATGAGGGAAAACCCAGACCTCAGCCATGTTCACACTGACATTTACAATACTCTTGTCCATCTATCCACCAATGACAAACTGACAGCCCTGGAAAGGGCGAAGATGATATTTTAGCTATACAATTAGACCTTTGCTTCTAAGAAAAAAGGAGAAAAAAAAAATCTCCTAGATGAAAGAAGACACAGACAGGGAATAAATGGGCAATTTTCTAATTGATGAAATGGAGACGGGCAGAGTCACAAAGAAACTAAGAGCAAGCATTTAACTTTTTTCTTTTCTATCTCTTACTTTGCCTGCGAGTGGCATTCAGCATGGAGCTCCTTGCCAAGGAATCTGATATATATAGCATCTTGCAAATTGGTTAACATCACAGTCTGCTTAGCGATTCTTCACCATTATCCACAGTGATTCACTGTAAGGAATGACTCTGAAACAGAGATGGTCTGAGAAGTTTAAGGTCTGCTTTCTCAAAAGCTAAAATTACGGATTATTCACAGAAAGTCCCATTTTACACAAATTACCTTAGTCTGGACAAAAGATTGCAATGTTGACCTCTAATCTGAATTCCATTTTATCCAAACTGCTTCACTTCAGATGAAATATATCAGTCTTGGGCATTTAAAGTTATCTTGGTCCCTTACAGGAAAAATATTCAGAACTTAGAACCACTTCCATCTATAACTCTTTTTAATTCCTTACTCCCAGGACTTTTATGATTGTTTTATATAGCAAAATGACACAATAAATGGCTCCTTCTAGATCTATCATCAACAAAACAATGGTTTGATAAGAAAGACGATAATTATATTTTGAGTATTAAAATGAAAACACCAGATTACATTACTATCCATGATGAAGATGATCCACCTTATATTTCCATAGGCCACGTATATACATCCTTGGCAACTGGTGGGTGGTATACATAATCCTGGTAGACCACAGTGAGCTTATTTGTAAAGCAAAGGGGGATTTCACTCCAGGAAGACAGCTAAACAGGAGTCCTGTTTTGAGGTTTTATTCTGTTGTGTCAATCCTTGTATTCCCAGGGATATCACTTGAAGGGGAAGGTTAGTAGCTGTGTTTGAATGGAAGAGACTGGGAGGATTCCTGTGCAAGGCTGGGGAGGCAGTGGGGCCTGCAGGAGCGCAAAGCCTGCCTGTGCGCTGCCAGGGACAGAGCTGCAGCCCTCTGTCCTGGCTGTCTGCCCAGGGCTCAGTTTCACCCATGGGAAACATGCCACCGACATCCTCAGGCACCTCCAGGCACAGCCCCAGAGAAGGATGAAGAGAAACCAGCCCTGTAAGAAACACATTTTCCTTTGCTCCCTGGAAACTGAGCTGACACTGGTAAGTTACTGCAGTTCTTGGAAAAGTGCAACTTCTTTCTCCCAGTTATCACTCCCGATGGCTTCCTTATGGTGTCATTGCTCAATGATCCCACAAGTGCTTAAGGCCCAATCCAGCCATCCCCGAATAACAGGACGATGCTCCCACCAATGTCAGCGGAAGATTAAATGGGCTTTCCAGATGTACCATTAGAAAGCTAACGATGCCATGAGTTACTCAGCTCAGCATCTTCAGAAAGTGCCTGCTGCAAGCCAGGCATCCAAATTCCACTAGACTAACTGGCCACCTAGCAGCTGTTGGCCACATACACAACCGAATCTTAATTTTGGGAAGTCATGCTCTTTTGCAATAGAAGGATGAACTCCCTGTCTCAGTTCCTCAATACTCTATATGAAAAAATGACTACGTGCGTTTGCCTCTGGGACCCTGAATGTACATTTGCTGCCTCCTTACCTGCTTTTCTGGCTGTAGACAATTTGGAGCATGTAATGTTATTTTTAGCATCCTCTCAACGGATGATGACAATTTCCAGTGTGTAATGTCATTTTTAGCATCCTCTCAACTGATGAGTACTTTGTCAGGGTTCAAAAAATAAATAATAGTAAATAATAATAAAAATGTACATCTATACTGGTGGCCTAAGTCAATAGCAAAGACTTAACCTAATCAGTGTTTAATGAAGTCAGTGCCTAATAGTGCATTAGCCAGTGTATCTGTATAAGAAAAAAATTCCTATTTTTCTGAACTCCTGGTCTTAGCTCCAGAGTTCAGTTTGGAATTTGAGTCTTCCAGGTACTTACAGGCTAATGAAATCTAAATATCCTGATGGACAAGAAGCAAAGCATGTTACGGGTTAAAATAATACAAGAATCTATTTTTTCCACTGTGTTGTGATCCATAAAAATCACCCTCAGCCTTTCCTCTTTCTTCTCTGCCTGTGAAGCCAATTGCTTTGATTGCAGTGATATGAGCTTGCTGAAATGACTTGCCCTTGCTTGTGAAGCAAATGGAACATGCTAATAGAACTTATCGCATTACCCGATGCAAAAGTGCCATAGCTCATTACTTTAAGATAAAAGGATATCATTGCAGACGGGAAGCAGAATTGACTTTCTGAGGCCCGACTTGATGATGATTTAATCAACTGCTCTCTTTCACTTCTCATCTCTGCGCCTGTCGGTTTCACAGGTGCTGTTAAATGAGACACTCAGAAAGTGAGCGGAGGGAAAGAAATTGCTGTCATTACTTTTCAAGAAAGGAGGTATGCAAATTTTCGACAGAAAGATTGCGTTCATAATGGGCCTGGTAAAATACAAGGATCATGCTTGACAGGTGAGGGCAAGTCATTTGTACGTCCTTAAAGTGAAGCAACCATCCTCATTTAGAAATTGTGCTCGATAAGAGAAGCTACAAATGAAAACCATGCAATGGCTGAGAAGCAGCAAGTAAACCTTTGAAGACTTTGCTATTGCAGATCTGCCTTCAGCAGGTGCCTGGCGTGCCTTCACACATGTCTATTCCCAAATGCCAGATGGCCAAATTTTGACCTCAGGATCTCACAGAGAACTCCACTTAAATGTTTTTTTACTGTCAGCTTTACATTTGCAGTCTGGGGTCTGAGAGTTTCTTTCTCTTTCTTCATCGCTGCCAGAAATAGAAATTACAAGACAAAAAACTAAGTGAAGGTTGAGTTAACTTTGAAAACACAATCAATAAGTTCAAGGCAACAACTTGTTTTCTTCTGCATGTAACTGAGTATTACACATCTTGGAAGGTCCAGAGCTTAGACTTCATACAGACAAGTAAAAAGTAAAAAGAATAAACCACAAAAGGGGTTGGGGCAGGAAACAAAGAGGATGAAAAGACGCTTCTCCAGGGCCCAAAAGGAACCTGGGGTCCTGTGTGATTGCAACACGAGAAGAGCGAGCAAAAAGAGAGTAACTGAATGTTCCATTGACCTGGTGAAAAAGTTCTGATATTCCAAAATTAGAAGTTAAAAAAGCACAATAATTGAGATGATGAAAACACTCTAAAGGCTGAGGCTAAAAACACTCTCTAGATCTTGGATGGCTATTGAGCTGTTTGGATCATTTTAAATGGGGAAATGAGAACTACCAAGCTTTTATTGGTGTCAATCAGGTTTTCAATCAGACACTGATAGTCAGCCACAACAAACAGATTCCTTAGGGACTCCACTGTATGCAATGGATACAGTAGTTTGTCATAAAAATGTTGACATTTTGTCTCAGATAACAGCATAGGACTTAAATAGAATTAATGTAATGAATATTTAGAATTAAACAAGAAACAGCTAGGAAATACTGCCACAAAGGAAGCTTGATACAATGGAAAAGGATTTAAATAAGAGCAGCCATTGTATTAATTCCACAGATAGGTGCATTCTAAGAATTTAAAATATTCTTTCTGAAGATACACAGTTCATTTGGTTCAAATGCTCCCATGTTTATGAAATGCAACTCTCACTTATCTTATTGGACACATTTTCCCTATGTGTCCAGGTTCTTAACCCTCCATATCTACCTAACTTGTAGTGATGCAGTAATGCTCTCTGGATCTGACTCACCTTTCACCAAAAATACTTCATTGTAGGTTGTAAAGCAACATGATGGAGGAGAGATAGCTTTGGGCTAGGACTCAGAATATCCACCTCTGTCACTGGCTATCAGTATCACCTCAGGCAAGTCACTTAACCTCTTCTTCTGCCAACCCTCTACTTTTCATCTATTTGGGCTATTAAATGGTATGCTCCTTAGGATTTGTTTACTTTTCACTATATGTGTTTATAACAGGTGCAGGATAATAGGGCATTTTTCTTAGAGAACTATGGTCTTAGTAAATGGAAGAAATGAAGAAGAAAAGAGCATTAAGACTTGGAATCAGGTCCTAGACACATCATGCCTATTTTCAATCTAGATCTCATCTTCCACCAACTAAATGGCATGACCTATAGCAAATTATATCATTTCAACTGAAAATTATTTTTATTCTAAATTACAGAAATGCACACAAAGAAGCAGCAATACAATATCGATAACATTGCACAGGGGTTGTTCTCTTCTACAGGCTGCAGCAACTCTGAGCAGAAAATGGCTACTGAAACACACATGAAGAGAGATTGAATTGATTTGTAAGATAAAATAGTTGTAGAAATAATATCTGAAACAAAAAATAAAGAATAAAAAGCCACCTCTTCTCTCCCAAACAACAAAAACTCCTTAGCTTTTGAGCTCTGTATCTTTATATTAGGCTGAGGCATTTAAACGGAATCATATAAGTAATAATAATAATTCCCAAACAACCCAAAACAATTGATCCTTAGGGATAAGACCTTAACAGCTGAGCTATAAACCTCTGAACATTGGATTTTAATGGATACTAAAAAACTCTTAACTAAGCCCTATAAATATAACCTGAAACAAAATGATTTGTGTTGTAAACTGTTTGCAAACTCCCATAAATGTTCCTCATTGTCATAATGCCAGAAAAATAACTCAGACTGTGTACTCAGCCCTGTAATCTGGCTTCTATGCTGTGGTTTCATTCCCTTTTCCATTCTCTGTTTTATAATTCATCACTCGCACAGTTGTTATATATTATTATTATTATTAATTGCTGCCTTTATAATTTTTGTACAATTTATAAATTGTCTGTGCTAGACCTGAGGGAAGAGAAGGATTATTCTAAATCCACAGCAAGTGAATATAAATTGTAAAGACAATGGCACACTTTGGCCTGCTTGCCTCAAACTTCCTGTTTTGACATATGTGATGCTGTAATTTGTAATCTGTAATCTCTTACTAGGAAATGAATGCATTATATTTTTTTTAGAACGCTGCAATTATAATAATTGAATTTAAAACAGGAGTTGCATTTCTCTATTTAGAGGTAAGCATAATTGTATATGCCTGATTTATCAGCTGGACTCAACCATTTGTTATTCATGGAGTGGCTGGGAAAAAGTAAGAATATTCATAGTTAGGGGGGACGCTGCCCAATGGAACACTGGAACACTGGCTGCCGGGGCTTCCCCCTTCACTAACAAACAGTGGCAGAAGTGGTACCTTGGAGTGTCCAAACAGCCCGCACAGGTTACTTCTAATTGAATCTCTAGGCTGGGCTCCTCCAGCTCTCTCTTCCTGAGGACCTCTTGTAATCACTCTTAAACCTGGCTGTGCCTCCTCTCTTTTGAGAAAAATCTATTACTCCGACATTGTACTACTACAGCATTGTAGTGTAAAAAACCTGGGACTCACAGTGCTCAACTATATGGTTATACTTACTGCAGAAAGATGGGAGCTTCAGATAAGACCCAAATCTCTGTTTTAGGAGCCATTTTCATGTATAAATATTCACTGTTTACTACCAATGCACTCCTGGCAGGGATGTAAGATGTTTGGGTTTTTTTCACTGCTGCATTAACCTACCACCAGAGTAAGGTGATAAAAACTCCTGTATCATAAATGATATCACAGACTCCATGACTGTTATCAGCAGTGGCAAATTACCTGGCACAGCCAAGGCAAGGTATTGCTTTGAATAGCTGGCTTTTAGCACAGCATTCAGAAAAATTATCCTTGTCCAGGCAAGTCTTGGAAAATGCAAGTTTTGCCAGCAGCAACTGTGTTTAAGCAGGGCTGTAGCTGACACAGCACTGAGTGCCACTAAGACTGCCCGTATGTTCCTTTTTCAGCTGCAATGGTACTGAGGCTTCATACTGTTAGAAATTATCTCTTCCAAAGGGGAACCCCATGGAAGGGCCAGGAGACATCCTGAATGTAAAACATAGGACTTCCCATTAAACCTTTTGTCAAGAAAGAAGAGAGATACTGAAATAGGAGGAGATGCATCTTGCAGAACAAGTCTGTCTGGGAATATGGGGAGCCATGGGAGGCCTAGAAGGAGCAGAAGCTTCATGTCTCTGATCTTTGTGATCACCACTATCCAACAGGCAAAAATCCACACTGGATTTCTGTCTGCATGATCCCAGCAAACCACCTGCACCTTGTACAGTGTGCATAAAGGAATTTTAAACTGCTCAGCCTGTGCTGTACAGTTTTGAGACAGATTAGGTAGAGCATGGAAATTCATTGCTTTCTCCAGAGACGCTCTCTATGAATACAGAGCCCTGGAATTTCACAGGGGACTTTTTAGAGAGGTAGAGGCTCCCTCTATTTTATAGACTGTGGATGCCAAACCATTGGAAGTTCGATTCTCATGTCTTTTGAAAATTTAGTAATAGGAAGGCTCTGAGATTTCAAACACACTCTCTCCACAAAAACCTCTGTAGGCTTTATCTTCAATCTAAAAACCAAGTGAATAACAAGATGCAATGGGTAAAAAACAGATAAATTTAGACTGGTGCCTATTTTAAAAATGGGGAATAATTTCTTATTATTCACTTAAATACAGGGCAGATTTTCCCTAACTGAAAAAAAATTAATGAAAAATGAAAAATCTTGCCTAAATTTCATGCCCTTGTTCAGTTAGAGTTATTGTATTCAAGGCAGTACAATTAATTAGTGAAGATCATATGGCCTGTGCTATACAGGAGGTCGCAGCACATCATACCCTCATTGCCTTAAATTATGTAAATTTATAAATACCTAAACACCCGCACCTTTCCACTCTTACTTCCATCGCTAGCTTGTTAATGCTTTGGACCTCCTATTATCCAGCAATTCAAGTCAACTCCATTCAATGTGAACATCTCCTTCCATGCTGCGCAAATTCTGAAGGGCTGTGGACGACCACTGAACTTACTCCTGAGCCAGGAAAGTTTCTCATCTCCCAGGAACTGTGGGTCCTGCCAACTTTCACAATGAGTTTGGTGTTGATGTTTTTGTGTATGTTGAGTTTTATTCTTGTTCATAGGATTAATTTTTATCATGCTACAGGAATAGCACTTCTTTAAGACCCATTTCAGCTTTGCTATTAAGCTCGACTACCTTTTTTCAGTAATCAATAAAAAAAT